>NW_027596750.1:0-164866 GCF_964194155.1 Cetorhinus maximus | reverse complement strand
GAGGTTGTTGATGAATTTGTTGTTGTCATCAATTTTTATTTTGTTGAACCATTTTGTATTTTTTAAAGTTGAAGTTGTTGTTGAATTTTTTGGTGTTTTTCAATGTTGAGGTTCTTGAATTTGTTGGTGTTTTTCAAATTGAGGTTGTTATTGAATTTTTTGGTGTTTTTCATTGTTGAGGGTTTTGTTGAATTTGTTGGTGTTTTTCATTGTTGAGGTAGTGGTTGAATTTATTGGTGATTTTCAATATTGAGGTTGTAGTTGAATTTGTTGGTGTTTTTCCATGTTGATGTTTTTGAATTTGTTGGTGTTTTTCAAAGTTGAGGTTTTTGTTGATAATTTGGTGTTTTTCAATGTTGAGGTTGTTGTTGAATTTATTGGTGATTTTCAATATTGAGATTGTTGTTGAATTTATTGGTGTATTCAATATTTCTTTTTGAATCTTTTTGTATTTTTCAAAGTTGAGGTTGCAGTTGAATTTGTTGCTGTTTCTCAATGTTGAGGTTGTTGAATTTTTTGGTGTTTTTCAAAGTTGAGGTTGTTGTTGACTTTTAAATGTTTTTCATTGCTGAGGTTGTTGTTGAATTTGTTAGTGATTTTCAATGTTGAGGTTGTTGAATTTATTGGAGTAATCAATGGTTTTTTTTTATCTGTTTTGTATTTTTCAAAGTTGAGGTTGCAGTTGAATTTCTTGGTGTTTTTCAATGTTGAGGTGGGTGAAGTTCTTGGTGTTTTTCAAAGTTGAGGTTGTTCTTGAATTATTTGGTGTGTTTGAATGTTGAGGTTGTAGATGAATTTTTTGGTGTTTTTCATTGTTGCGGTACCTGTTGAATTTGTTGGTGTTTTTCATTGTTGAGGTTTTTGTTGAAGTTATTGATGTTTTTCCTTGCTGAGGTTCTTGTTGAATTTGTTGGTGATTTTGAATGTTCAGGTTGTTGAATTTCTTGGTGTTATCAATGGTTTTTTTTTATCTTTTTTGTATTTTTCAAAGTTGAGGTTGCAGTTGAATTTGTTGGTGTTTTTCATTGTTGAGGTTTTTGTTGAATTTTTTGGTGTTTTTCAATGTTGAGGTGTTTGATGAATTTGCTGTTGTTATCAATTTTTATGTTGTTGAACTTTTTTGTAGTTTTTAAAGTTGAGGTTGTTGTTGAATTTGTTGGTGTTTTTCAAAGCTGAGCTTGTTGTTGAATTTGTTGGTGTATTTGAATGTTGAGGTTGTTAAATCTGTTGGTGTTTTTCAAATTGAGGTTGTTGTTGAATTTGTTGGTGTTTTTCATTGTTGAGGTTGTTGTTGAATTTGTTGGTGATTTTCAATATTGAGGTTGTAGTTGAATTTGTTGGCGTTTTTCCATGTTGAGGTTTTTGAATTTGTTGGTGTTTTTCAAACTTGAGGTTATTGTTGATAATTTGGTGTTTTTCAATGTTGAGGTTGTTGTTGAATGTTTTTGTGATTTTCAATATTGAGATTGTTGTTGAATTTGTTGGTGTATTCAATTTTAGTTTTTGAATCTTTTTGTATTTTTCAAAGTTGAGGTTGCAGTTGAATTTGTTGCTGTTTCACAATGTTGAGGTTGTTGAATTTTTTGGTGTCTTTCAAAGTTGAGGTTGTTGTTGAATTTTTAGATGTTTTTCATTGCGGAGGTTGTTGTTGAATTTGTTGGTGATTTTCAACGTTGAGGTTGTTGATGAATTCTTTGGTGTTTTTCATTGCTGTGGTTGTTGTTGTTGAATTTTTAATGTTTTTAATTGTTGAGGTTGTTGTTAAATTTGTTGGTGATTTTCAATATTGAGGTTGTTGTTGAATTTGTTGGTGTTATCAATTTTGATTTTGTTGAAAATTTTTGTATTTTTAAAATTTGAGGTTGTTGTTGAATTTGATGGTGTTTTTCAATGTTTAGGTTGTTGAATTTGCTGGTGCTTTTCAAAGCTGAGTTTCATGTTGAATTTGTTGGTGTATTTGAATTTTGAGGTTGTTAAATCTGTTGGTGTTTTTCAAAAATGAGGTTGTTGTTGAATTTTTTGGTGTTTTTCATTGTTGAGGTTTTTGTTGTATTTGTTGGTGTTTTTCATTTTAGAGGTTGTTGTTGAATTAGTTGGTGATTTTCAATTTTGAGGTTGTAGTTGATTTTGTTGGTGTTTTTCCATGTTGAGGTTTTTGAATTTGTTGGCGTTTTTCAAAGTTGAGGTTGCAGTTGAATATTTTGATGTTTTTCAATGTTGAGGTTGTTGTTGAATTTTATGGTGATTTTCAATATTGAGGTTGTTGTTGAATTTCTTGGTGTATTCAATGTTATTTTTTGAATCTTTTTGTATTGTTCAAAGTTGAGGTTGCAGTTGAATTTGTTGCTGTTTCTCAATGTTGAGGTTGTTGAATTTTTTGGTGTCTTTCAAAGTTGACGTTGTTGTTGAATTTTTAGATGTTTTTCATTGCTGAGGTTGTTGATGAATTTGTTGGTGATTTTCAATGTTGAGGTTGTTGAATTTATTGGTGTTATCAATGGTTTTTTTTGATCTTTTTTGTATTTTTCAAAGTTGAGGTTGCAGTTGAATTTCTTGCTGTTTTTCAATGTTGAGGTGGTTGAAGTTGTTGGTGTTTTTCAAAGTTGAGGTTGTTGTTGAATTTTTTGGCGTTCTTCATTGTTGAGGTTTTTGTTGAATTTATTGGTGTTTTTGAATGTTGAGGTTGTTTGATGAATTATTAGGTGTTTTTCATTGTTGAGGTTTTTGTTGAATTTGTTGGTGATTTTCAATTTTGAGGTTGTTGTTGAATTTATTGATGTATTCAATGTTTTTTTTGAATTTTTTTGTATTTTTCAAAGTTGATGTTGCAGTTGAATTTGTTGCGCTTTTTCAAAGTTGAGGTTGTTGAATTTTTTGGTGTTTTTCAAAGTTGAGGTTTTTGTTGAATTTTTTGATGTTATTCATTGCTGAGGTTGTTGTTGAATTTGTTGGTGATTTTCAATATTGAGTTTGTTGTTGAATTTTTTGGTGTTTTTCATTGTTGCGGTACTTGTTGAATTTGTTGGTGTTTGTCATTGTTGAGGTTCTTGTTCAATTTTTTGATGTTTTTCCTTGCTGAGGATCTTGTTGAATTTGTTGGTGATTTTGATTCTTCAGGTTTTTGAATTAATTGGTTTTATCAATGGTTTTTTATGATCTTTTTTGTATTTTTCAAAGTTGAGGTTGCAGTTGAATTTGTTGGTGTTTTTGAATTTTGAGGTTGTTGTTGAATTTTTTGGTGTTTTTCATTGTTGAGGTTGTTGTTGCATTTGTCAGAGTTTTTCAATGTTGAGGTTGTTGTTGAATTTGTTGGTGTTTATCACTTTTGAGGTTGTTGAATTTGCTGCTGTTTTTCAAAGTTGACGTTGTTGTTGAATTTTTTGGTTTTTTAATTGTTGAGGTTTTTGTTGAATTTGTTGTTGTTTTTGAATGTTGAGGTTGTTCTTGCATTTTTTGGTGTTTTTCATTGTTGAGGTTGTTGTTGAATTTGTTGGTGTTTTTGAATGTTGAGGTTGTTGAAGAATTCTTTGGTGTCTTTCATTGTTGAGGTTGTTGTTGATTTTATTGGTGTCTTTGAATTTTGAGGTTGTTGTTGAATTTGTTGGTGATTTTCAATATTGAGGTTGTAGTTTAATTTGATGGTGTTTTTCCATGTTGAGGTTTCTGAATTTGTAGGTGTTTTTCAAAGTTGAGGTTGTTGTTGAATATTTTGGTGTTTTTCAATGTTGTGGTTGTTGTTGAATTTTTTGGTGATTTTCAATATTGAGGTTGTTGTTCAATTCATTGGTGTATTCAATGTTTTTTTTTGAATCTTTTTGTATTTTTCTAAGTTAAGGTTGCAGTTCAATTTGTTGCTGTTTCTCAATGTTGAGGTTGTTGAATTTTTTGGTTTTTTTCAAAGTTGAGTTTGTTGTTGAATTTTTTGGTGTTTTTCATTGTTGAGTTTTTTGTTGAATTTGTTGTTGTTGTTTTTGAATGTTGAAGTTGTTGTTGAATTTTTTGATGTTTATCATTGTTGAGGTTGTTTTTGAATTTGTTGGTGATTTTCAAAGTTGAATTTGTTGTTGAAATTGTTGGAGTTTTTCAATGTTGAGGTTGTTGTTGATTTTTTTGGTGATTTTCATTGTTGAGGTTTTTGTTGAATATGTTGGTGTTTTTGAATGTTGAGTTTGTTGTTGAATTTTTGTGTGTTTTTCATTGCAGAGGTTGTTATTGAATTTGTGGCTGTTTTTGATTGCTGAGGTTGTTGTTGAATTTGTTGGTGTTTTTCATTGTTGAGGTTGTTGAACTTGTTGGTATTTTTCAAAGTTGACGTTTTTGTTGAATTTTTTGGTTTTTTTAGTTGTTGAGGTTTTTGTTGAATTTGTTAGTGTTTTTGAATGTTGAGGTTGTTGATGAATTTTTTGATGTTTTTCATTGACGAGGTTGTTGTTGAATTTGTTGGTGTTTTTGAATGTTGAGGTTGTTGTTGAATTGCTTGGTGTTTTTCATTGTTGTGGTTGTTGTTGTTGAATGTTTTGATGTTTTTAATTGTTGATGTTGTTGTTAAATTTGTTGGTGATTTTCAATATTGAGGTTGTTGTTGAATTTGTTGGTGTTATCAATTTTGATTTTGTTGAAACTTTTAGTATTTTTAAAAGTTGAGGTTGTTGTTGAATTTGATGATGATTTTCAATGTTTAGGTTGTTGAATTTGCTGGTGTTTTTCAAAGCTGAGTTTCATGTTGAATTTGTTGGTGTATTTGAATGTTGAGGTTGTTAAATCTGTTGGTGTTTTTCAAAAATGAGGTTGTTGTTGAATTTTTTGGTGTTTTTCATTGTTGAGGTTTTTGTTGAATTTGTTGCTGTTTTTCATTTTAGAGGCTTTTGTTGAATTTGTTGGTGTTTTTCGTTGTTGTAGTTGTTGTTGTTGAATTTTTGTTGTTTTTCATTTTTGAAGTTGTTGTTAAATTTGCTGGTGATTTTCAATTTTGAGGTTGTTGTTGAATTTGTTGGTGTTATCAATTTTTATTTTGTTGAACCTTTTTGTATTTTTAAAAGTTGAGATTGTTGTTGAGTTTGTTGTTGTTTTTCAATGTTGAGGTTGTTGAATTTGTTGGTGTTTTTCAAAACTGCGTTTGTTGTTGAATTTGTTGGTGTTTTTGAATGTTGAGGTTGTTAAATCTGTTGGTGTTTTTCAAATTGAGGTTGTAGTTGAATTTTTTGGTGTTTTTCATTGCTGAGGTTGTTGTTGAATTTGTTGGTGTTTTTCATAGATGAAGTTGTTGAATTTGTTGGTGATTTTCATTTTTGAGGTTTTAATTGAATTATTTGGTGTTTTTCCATGTTGAGGTTTTTGAATTTGTTGGTCTTTTTCAAAGTTGAGGTTGTTGTTGAATTTTTTGGTGTTTTTCAATGTTGAGGTTGTTGTTGAATTTCTTAGTGTATTCAATGTTTTTGTTTTGAATCTTTTGCATTTTTCATGGTTTAGGATGCAGTTGAATTTGTTGGTGTTTCTCAATGTTGAGGTTGTTGAATATTTTGTTTTTTTTCAAAGTTGAGTTTGTTGTTGAATTTTTTGGTGTTTCTCATTGTTGAGTTTTTTGTTGACTTTGTTGTTGTCTTTGAATGTTGAGGTTGTTGTTGAATTTATTGATGTTTTTCATTTTTGAGGTTGTTTTTGAATTTGTTGGTAATATTCATTGTTGAGTTTGTTGTTGAATCTTTTGGTATTTTTCATTGTTGAGATCGTTGTTTTTGAATTTATTCCTTTATTTCATTGCTGAGGTTGTTGATGAATTTTTTGGTGTTTTTCATTGTTGAGGTTTTTGTTGAATTTGTTGGTGTTTTTCATTGTTGTGGTTTTTGTTTTTGAGTTTTTTGATGTTTTTAATTGTTGATGTTGTTGTTAAATTTGTTGGTGATTTTCAATATTGAGGTTGTTGTTGAATTTGTTGGTGTTATCAATTTTGATTTTGTTGTAACTTTTTGTATTTTTAAAATTTGAGGTTGTTTTTGAATTTGTTGATGTATTTCAATGTTTAGGTTGTTGAATTTGCTGGTGTTCTTCAAAGCTGAGTTTCATGTTGAATTTGTTGGTGTATTTGAATGTTGAGGTTGTTAAATCTGTTGGTGTTTTTCAAAAATGAGGTTGTTGTTGAATTTTTTGGTGTTTTTCATTGTTGAGGTTTTTGTTGAATTTGTGGTTATTTTTCATTTTAGAGGTTTTTGTTGAATTTGTTGGTGATTTTCAACATTGAGGTTGTAGTTGAATTTGTTGGTGTTTTTCCATGTTGAGGTTTTTGAATTTGTTGGTGTTTTTCAAAGTTGAGGTTGTAGTTGAATATTTTGGTGTTTTTCAATGTTGAGGTTGATGTTGAATTTCTTAGTGTATTCAATGTTTTTTTTTAATCTTTTGCATTTTTCATAGTTGAGGTTGCAGTTGAATTTGTTGGTGTTTCTCAATGTTGAGGTTGTTGTTCAATTTTTAGATGTATTTCAATGTTGAGGTTTTTGTTGAATTTGTTGATGTTTTTGAATGTTGAGGTTGTTGTTGAATTTGTTGGTGTTTTTCAATGTTGAGGTTGTTGTTGAATTTTTTGGTGTTTTTCATTGTTGAGGTTTTTGTTGAATTTGTTGGTGTTTTTAATTGTTGAGGTTGTTTTTGAATTTGTTGGTGATTTTCAATATTGAGGTTGTAGTTGAATTTGTTGGTGTTTTTCCATGTTGAGGTTTTTGAATTTGTTGGTGTTTTTCAAAGTTGAGGTTCTTGTTGAATTTTTTGGCGTTTTTCATTGTTGAGTTTCTTGTTGAATTGGTTGCCGTTTTTGAATGTTGAGGTTGTTGTTGAATTTTTTGATGTTTTTCATTGTTGAAGTTGTTGTTGAATTTTTCGGTGTTTTTCATTGTTGAGGTTTTTGTTGAATTTGTTGGTGTTTTTCATTGTTGAGGTTGTAGTTGAATTTGTTGGTGTTTTTCCATGTTGAGGTTTTTGAATTTGTTGGTGTTTTTCAAAGTTGAGGTTCTTGTTGAATTTTTTGGTGTTTTTCATTGTTGAGTTTTTTGTTGAATTTGTTGCTGTTTTTGAATGTTGAGGTTGTTGTTGAATTTTTTGATGTTTTTCATTGTTGAAGTTGTTGTTGAATTTTTCGGTGCTTTTCATTGTTGAGGTTGTTGTTGTATTTATTGATGTTTTTCATTTTTGAGGTTGTTTTTGAATTTGTTGCTAATATTCATTGTTGAGTTTGTTGTTGAATCTTTTGGTATTTTTTATTGTTGAGATCGTTGTTTTTGAATTTATTCCTTTTTATCATTGCTGAGGTTGTTGATGAATTTTTTGGTGTTTTTCATTGTTGAGGTCGTTGTTGTTGAATTGTTTGCTGTTTTTCATTACTGATGTTGATGTTGAATTTGTTGGTGTTTTTGAATGTTGAGGTTGTTGTTGAATTTTTTGTTGTTTTTCATTGTTGAGGTTGTTGTTGAATTTGTTGGTATTTTCGAATGTTGAGGTTGCTGTTGAATTTGTTCGTGTTTTGAATATTGAGATTGTTGTTGAATTATTTGGTGTTTTTCATTGTTGAGGTTGTTGTTGAATTTTTTGATGATTTTCATTGTTGTGGTTGTTGTTGAATTTATTGGTGATTTTCAAAATTAAGGATGTTGTTGAATTTATTGGTGTTATCAATGATTTATCTTGAACTTTTTCGTATTTTTCAAAGTTATGGTTGCAGTTGAATTTGTTGGTGTTTTTCAAAGTTGAGGTTGTTGTTGAATTTTTAGATGTATTTCAATGTTGAGCTTTTTGTTGAATTTGTTGATGTTTTTGAATGTTGAGGTTGTTGTTGAATATGTTGGTGTTTTTCAATGTTGAGGTTGTTGTTGAATTTTTTGGTGTTTTTCATTGTTGAGGTTTTTGTTGAATTTGTTGGTGTTTTTCATTGTTGTCGTTTTTGTTGTTGAGTTTTTTGATGTTTTTAATTGTTGATGTTGTTGTTAAATTTGTTGGTGATTTTCAATATTGAGGTTGTTGTTGAATTTGTTGGTGTTATCAATTTTGATTTTGTTGTAACTTTTTGTATTTTTAAAATTTGAGGTTGTTTTTGAATTTGATGATGTATTTCAATGTTTAGGTTGTTGAATTTGCTGGTGTTCTTCAAAGCTGAGTTTCATGTTGAATTTGTTGGTGTATTTGAATGTTGAGGTTGTTAAATCTGTTGGTGTTTTTCAAAAATGAGGTTGTTGTTGAATTTTTTGGTGTTTTTCATTGTTGAGGTTTTTGTTGAATTTGTGGTTATTTTTCATTTTAGAGGTTTTTGTTGAATTTGTTGGTGATTTTCAACATTGAGGTTGTAGTTGAATTTGTTGGTGTTTTTCAAAGTTGAGGTTGTAGTTGAATATTTTGGTGTTTTTCAATGTTGAGGTTGATGTTGAATTTCTTAGTGTATTCAATGATTTTTTTTGAATCTTCTGCATTTTTCATAGTTGAGGTTGCAGTTGAATTTGTTGGTGTTTCTCAATGTTGAGGTTGTTGTTGAATTTTTTGGTGTTTTTCATTGTTGAGGTTTTTGATGAATTTGTTGGTGTTTTTAATTGTTGAGGTTGTTTTTGAATTTGTTGGTGATTTTCAATATTGAGGTTGTAGTTGAATTTGTTGGTGTTTTTCCATGTTGAGGTTTTTGAATTTGTTGGTGTTTTTCAAAGTTGAGGTTCTTGTTGAATTTTTTGGCGTTTTTCATTGTTGAGTTTCTTGTTGAATTTGTTGCCGTTTTTGAATGTTGAGGTTGTTGTTGAATTTTTTGATGTTTTTCATTGTTGAAGTTGTTGTTGAATTTTTCGGTGTTTTTCATTGTTGAGGTTTTTGTTGAATTTGTTGGTGTTTTTCATTGTTGAGGTTGTAGTTGAATTTGTTGGTGTTTTTCCATGTTGAGGTTTTTGAATTTGTTGGTGTTTTTCAAAGTTGAGGTTCTTGTTGAATTTTTTGGTGTTTTTCATTGTTGAGTTTTTTGTTGAATTTGTTGCTGTTTTTGAATGCTGAGGTTGTTGTTGAATTTTTTGATGTTTTCATTGTTGAAGTTGTTGTTGAATTTTTCGGTGTTTTTCATTGTTGAGATTTTTGTTGAATTTGTTGGTGTTTTTCATTGTTGAGGTTGTTGTTGAATTTGTTGGTGATTTTCAATATTGAGGTTGTAGTTGAATTTGTTGGTGTTTTTCCATGTTGATGTTTTTGAATTTGTTGGTGTTTTTCAAAGTTGAGGTTTTTGTTGAATTTTTTGTTGTTTTTCATTGTTGAGTTTTTTGTTGAATTTGTTGCTGTTTTTGAATGCTGAGGTTGTTGTTGAATTTTTTGATGTTTTTCATTGTTGAAGTTGTTGTTGAATTTGATAGTGATTTTCAATGTTGTGCGTGTTGATGATTTTTTTGGTGTTTTTCATTGTTGAGGTTGTTGTTGAATTTTTTGGTATTTTTCATTGTTGAGGTCGTTGTTGTTGAATTTGTTGGTGTTTTTCATTTTTGAGGATGTTGTTGAATTGTTGGTTTTCTTCATTGCTGAGGTTGATGTTGAATTTGATCGTGATTTTCAATGTTGAGGTTGTTGAATTTATTGGTCTTATCAATGTTTTCTTTTATCTTTTTTGTAGTTTTCAAAGTTGAGGTTGCCGTTGAATTTGTTGGTGTTTTTCAAAGTTGAGGTTGTTGAATTTGTTGGTGCTTTCCAAAGTTGAGGTTGTTGTTGAATTTTTTGGTGTTTTTCATTGTTGAGGTTTTTGTTGAATTATTTGGTGTTTTTGAATGTTGAGGTTGTTGTTGAATTTTTTGGTGTTTTTCATTGTTGAGGTTTTTGTTGAATTATTTGGTGTTTTTGAATGTTGAGGTTGTTGTTGAATTTTTTGTGCTTTTCATTGTTGTGGTTGTTGTTGAATTTGTTGGAGTTTTTCAATGTTGAGGTTTTGTTGAATTTGTTGGTGATTTTCAATATTGAGGTTGTTGTTGAATTTGTTGGTGTTATCAATTATTATTTTGTTGAACCTTTTTGTATTTTTAAAAGTTGAGGTTGTTGTTGAATTTGTTGTTGATTTTCAATGTTGAGTTTGTTTTTGAATTTTTCGGTGATTTTCAATGTTGAGGTTGATGTTGAATTTGTTGCTGTTTTTCCATGTTAAGGTTTTTGAATTTGTTGGTGTTTTTCAAAGTTGAGGTTGATGTTCAATTTGTTGATGATTTTCAATGTTGAGGTAGTTGTTGAATTTATTGGTGTATTCAATGTTTTTATTTGAATCTTTTCGTATTTTTCAAAGTTGAGGTTGCAGTTGAATTTGTTTCACTATGTTGAGGTTGTTGAATTTTTTGGTGTTTTTCAAAGTTGAGGTTGTTGTTGAGTTTTTTGATGTTTCTCATTGCTGAGGTTGTTGTTGAATTTGTTGGTGATTTTCAATGTTGATGTTGTTGAATTCATTGGTGTTATCAATGGTTTTTATTGATCTTTTTTGTATTTTTCAAAGTTGAGTTTGCAGTTGAATTTGTTGGTGTTTTTCAATGTTGATATTGTTGAAGATGTTTGTGTTTTGCAAAGTTGAGGTTGTTGTTGAATTTTTTGGTGTTTTCACTGTTGAGGTTGTTGTTGAATTTGTTGGTGATTTTCAATATTGAAGTTGTGCTTGAATTTGTTTGTGTTTTTCCATGTTCAGGTTTTTGAATTTGTTGGTCTTTTTCAAAGTTGAGATTGTTGTTGAATTTCTTGGTGATTTTCAAAGTTGATCTTGTTGTTGAATTTTTTTGTGCTTTTCATTGTTGAGGTTGTTGTTGACATTGTCGTAGCTTTTCAATGTTGAGGCTGTTGTTGATTTTTTTCCTGATTTTCAATGTTGAGTTTGTTGTTGAATTTGTTGGTGTTTTTCAATGTGGAGGTTGTTGAATTTGTTGGTATTTTTAAAAGATGACGTTGTTGTTGAAATTTTTGGTGTTTTTAATTGTTCAGGTTTTTGTTGAATTTGTTGGTGTTTTTGAATGTTGAGGTTGTTGCTGAATTTTTTGGTGTTTTTCATTGTTGAGGTTGTTGTTGAATTTGTTGGTGCTTTTGGTGGTTGTTGTTGAATTTTTGATGTTATTCATTGTTGAGGTTGTTGTTAAATTTGTTGGTGATTTTCAATATTGAGGTTGTTGTTGAATTTGTTGGTGTTATCAATTTTTATTTTGTTGAACCTTTTTGTATTTTTAAAAGTTGAGGTTGTTGTTGAATTTGTTGTTGATTTTCAATGTTGAGTTTGTTGTTGAATTTTTCGGTGTTTTTCATTGTTGAGGTTGTTGTTGAAATTGTTGGAGTTTTTCAATGGTGAGGTTGTTGTTGAATCTTTTTGTATTTTTCAAAGTTGAGGTTGCAGTTGAATTTGTTGCTGTTTCTCAATGTAGATGTTGTTGAATTTTTGGTGTTTTTCAAAATGAGGTTGTTGTTGAATTTTTAGAAGTTTTTCATTGCTGAGGTTTTTGTTGAATTTGTTGGTGATTTTCAATGTTGAGGCTGTTGAATTTATTGGTGTTATCAGTGGTTTTTTTTAATCTTTTTTGTATTTTTCAAAGTTGAGGTTCCAGTTGAATTTGTTGGTGTTTTTCAATGTTGAGGATGTTGAAGTTGTTGGTGTTTTTCAAAGTTGAGGTTGTTGTTGATTTTTTTGTTGTTTTTCATTGTTGAGGTTTTTGTTGAATTTTCTGGTGTTTTTGAATGTTGAGGTTGTTGATGAACTTTTTGATGTTTTTCATTGTTGAGGTTTCTGTTGAATTTGTTGGTGATTGTCAATGTTGAGGTTGTTGTTGAATTTATTGGTGTATTCAATGGTTTTTTTTGAATCTTTTTGTATTTTTCAAAGTTGAGGTTGCAGTTGAATTTGAAAGTGTTTTTCACTGTTGAGGTTGCTGAAGTTGTTGGTGTTTTTCAAAGTTGAGGTTGTTGTTGAATTTTTTGGTGTTTTGCATTGTTGAGGTTTTTGTTGAATTTTTTACTCTTTTTGAATGTGGAGGTTGTTGATGAATTTTTTGCTGTTTTTCATTGTTGAGGTTTTTGTTGAATTTGTTGGTGATTTTCAATGTTGAGGTGGTTGAATTTATTGGTGTTTTTCATTGTTGAGGTTTTTGTTAGAATTTGTTGGTGATTTTCAATGTTGAGGTTGTTTTTCAATTTTTTGGTGTTTTTCATTGTTGAGGATTCTGTTGAATTTGTTGGTGTTTTTGAATGTTGAGGTTGTTGATGAATTTTTAGGTGTTTTTCTTTCTTGAGTTTGTTGTTGAATTCGATGGTGTTTTTCATTGTTGAGGTTGTTGTTGAAATTGTTGGAGTTTTTCAATGTTGAGGTTGTTGTTGAATCTTTTTGTATTTTTCAAAGTTGAGGTAGCAGTTGAATTTGTTGCTGTTTCTCAATGTTGAGGTTGTTGTATTTTTTGGTGCTTTTCAATGTTCAGGTTGTTGTTGAATTTTTAGATGTTTTTCATTGCTGAGGTTGTTGTTGAATTTGTTGGTGATTTTCAATGTTGAAGTTGTTGAATTTATTGGTGTTATCAATGGTATTTTATCTTTTTTGTATTTTTCAAAGTTGTGGTTGCAGATGAATTTGTTGGTGTTTTTCAAAGATGAGGTTGTTGTTGAATTTTTTGGTGTTTTTCATTGTTGAGGTTTTTGTTGAATTTGATGGTGTTTTTGAATGTTGAGGTTGTTGATGAATTTTTTGGTGTTTTTCATTGTTGAGGTTGTTGTTGAATTTGTTGGTGTTTTTGAATGTTGAGGTTGTTGATGAATTTTTAGGTGTTTTTCAATGTTGATGTTGTTGAATTTATTGGTGTTTTCAATGTTTTTATTTGAATCTTTTCGTATTTTTCAAAGTTGAGGTTGCAGTTGAATTTGTTTCACAATGTTGAGGTTGTTGAATTTTTTGGTGTTTTTCAAAGTTGAGGTTGTTGTTGAGTTTTTTGATGTTTCTCATTGCTGAGGTTGTTGTTCAATTTGTTGGTGATTTTCAATGTTGATGTTGTTGAATTTATTGGTGTTATCAATGGTTTTTATTGATCTTTTTTGTATTTTTCAAAGTTGAGTTTGCAGTTGAATTTGTTGGTGTTTTTCAATGTTGATATTGTTGAAGATGTTTGTGTTTTGCAAAGTTGAGGTTGTTGTTGAATTTTTTGGTGTTTTTCACTGTTGAGGTTGTTGTTGAATTTGTTGGTGATTTTCAATATTGAAGTTGTGCTGGAATTTGTTTGTGTTTTTCCATGTTCAGGTTTTTGAATTTGTTGGTCTTTTTCAAAGTTGAGATTGTTGTTGAATTTCTTGGTGATTTTCAAAGTTGATCTTGTTGTTGAATTTTTTTGTGCTTTCCATTGTTGAGGTTGTTGTTGACATTGTCGTAGTTTTTCAATGTTGAGGCTGTTGTTGAATTTTTTCGTGATTTTCAATGTTGAGTTTGTTGTTGAATTTGTTGATGTTTTTCAATGTGGAGGTTGTTGAATTTGTTGGTATTTTTAAAAGATGACGTTGTTGTTGAAATTTTTGGTGTTTTTAATTGTTCAGGTTTTTGTTGAATTTGTTGGTGTTTTTGAATGTTGAGGTTGTGCTGAATTTTTTGGTGTTTTTCATTGTTGAGGTTGTTGTTGAATTTGTTGGTGCTTTTGGTGGTTGTTGTTGAATTTTTGATGTTATTCATTGTTGAGGTTGTTGTTAAATTTGTTGGTGATTTTCAATATTGAGGTTGTTGTTGAATTTGTTGGTGTTATCAATTTTTATTTTGTTGAACCTTTTTGTATTTTTAAAAGTTGAGGTTGTTGTTGAATTTGTTGTTGATTTTCAATGTTGAGTTTGTTGTTGAATTTTTCGGTGTTTTTCATTGTTGAGGTTGTTGTTGAATTTGTTGGTGATTTTCAATATTGAGGTTGTAGTTGATTTTGTTGGTGTTTTTCCATGTTGAGGTTTTTGAATTTGTTGGTGTTTTTCAAAGTTGAGGTTCTTGTTGAATTTTTTGGCGTTTTTCATTGTTGAGTTTCTTGTTGAATTGGTTGCCGTTTTTGAATGTTGAGGTTGTTGTTGAATTTTTTGATGTTTTTCATTGTTGAAGTTGTTGTTGAATTTTTCGGTGTTTTTCATTGTTGAGGTTTTTGTTGAATTTGTTGGTGTTTTTCATTGTTGAGGTTGTAGTTGAATTTGTTGGTGTTTTTCCATGTTGAGGTTTTTGAATTTGTTGGTGTTTTTCAAAGTTGAGGTTCTTGTTGAATTTTTTGGTGTTTTTCATTGTTGAGTTTTTTGTTGAATTTGTTGCTGTTTTTGAATGTTGAGGTTGTTGTTGAATTTTTTGATGTTTTTCATTGTTGAAGTTGTTGTTGAATTTTTCGGTGCTTTTCATTGTTGAGGTTGTTGTTGTATTTATTGATGTTTTTCATTTTTGAGGTTGTTTTTGAATTTGTTGCTAATATTCATTGTTGAGTTTGTTGTTGAATCTTTTGGTATTTTTTATTGTTGAGATCGTTGTTTTTGAATTTATTCCTTTTTATCATTGCTGAGGTTGTTGATGAATTTTTTGGTGTTTTTCATTGTTGAGGTCGTTGTTGTTGAATTGTTTGCTGTTTTTCATTACTGATGTTGATGTTGAATTTGTTGGTGTTTTTGAATGTTGAGGTTGTTGTTGAATTTTTTGTTGTTTTTCATTGTTGAGGTTGTTGTTGAATTTGTTGGTATTTTCGAATGTTGAGGTTGCTGTTGAATTTGTTCGTGTTTTGAATATTGAGATTGTTGTTGAATTATTTGGTGTTTTTCATTGTTGAGGTTGTTGTTGAATTTTTTGATGATTTTCATTGTTGTGGTTGTTGTTGAATTTATTGGTGATTTTCAAAATTAAGGATGTTGTTGAATTTATTGGTGTTATCAATGATTTATCTTGAACTTTTTCGTATTTTTCAAAGTTGTCGTTGCAGTTGAATTTGTTGGTGTTTTTCAAAGTTGAGGTTGTTGTTGAATTTTTAGATGTATTTCAATGTTGAGCTTTTTGTTGAATTTGTTGATGTTTTTGAATGTTGAGGTTGTTGTTGAATATGTTGGTGTTTTTCAATGTTGAGGTTGTTGTTGAATTTTTTGGTGTTTTTCATTGTTGAGGTTTTTGTTGAATTTGTTGGTGTTTTTCATTGTTGTCGTTTTTGTTGTTGAGTTTTTTGATGTTTTTAATTGTTGATGTTGTTGTTAAATTTGTTGGTGATTTTCAATATTGAGGTTGTTGTTGAATTTGTTGGTGTTATCAATTTTGATTTTGTTGTAACTTTTTGTATTTTTAAAATTTGAGGTTGTTTTTGAATTTGATGATGTATTTCAATGTTTAGGTTGTTGAATTTGCTGGTGTTCTTCAAAGCTGAGTTTCATGTTGAATTTGTTGGTGTATTTGAATGTTGAGGTTGTTAAATCTGTTGGTGTTTTTCAAAAATGAGGTTGTTGTTGAATTTTTTGGTGTTTTTCATTGTTGAGGTTTTTGTTGAATTTGTGGTTATTTTTCATTTTAGAGGTTTTTGTTGAATTTGTTGGTGATTTTCAACATTGAGGTTGTAGTTGAATTTGTTGGTGTTTTTCAAAGTTGAGGTTGTAGTTGAATATTTTGGTGTTTTTCAATGTTGAGGTTGATGTTGAATTTCTTAGTGTATTCAATGATTTTTTTTGAATCTTCTGCATTTTTCATAGTTGAGGTTGCAGTTGAATTTGTTGGTGTTTCTCAATGTTGAGGTTGTTGTTGAATTTTTTGGTGTTTTTCATTGTTGAGGTTTTTGATGAATTTGTTGGTGTTTTTAATTGTTGAGGTTGTTTTTGAATTTGTTGGTGATTTTCAATATTGAGGTTGTAGTTGAATTTGTTGGTGTTTTTCCATGTTGAGGTTTTTGAATTTGTTGGTGTTTTTCAAAGTTGAGGTTCTTGTTGAATTTTTTGGCGTTTTTCATTGTTGAGTTTCTTGTTGAATTTGTTGCCGTTTTTGAATGTTGAGGTTGTTGTTGAATTTTTTGATGTTTTTCATTGTTGAAGTTGTTGTTGAATTTTTCGGTGTTTTTCATTGTTGAGGTTTTTGTTGAATTTGTTGGTGTTTTTCATTGTTGAGGTTGTAGTTGAATTTGTTGGTGTTTTTCCATGTTGAGGTTTTTGAATTTGTTGGTGTTTTTCAAAGTTGAGGTTCTTGTTGAATTTTTTGGTGTTTTTCATTGTTGAGTTTTTTGTTGAATTTGTTGCTGTTTTTGAATGCTGAGGTTGTTGTTGAATTTTTTGATGTTTTCATTGTTGAAGTTGTTGTTGAATTTTTCGGTGTTTTTCATTGTTGAGATTTTTGTTGAATTTGTTGGTGTTTTTCATTGTTGAGGTTGTTGTTGAATTTGTTGGTGATTTTCAATATTGAGGTTGTAGTTGAATTTGTTGGTGTTTTTCCATGTTGATGTTTTTGAATTTGTTGGTGTTTTTCAAAGTTGAGGTTTTTGTTGAATTTTTTGTTGTTTTTCATTGTTGAGTTTTTTGTTGAATTTGTTGCTGTTTTTGAATGCTGAGGTTGTTGTTGAATTTTTTGATGTTTTTCATTGTTGAAGTTGTTGTTGAATTTGATAGTGATTTTCAATGTTGTGCGTGTTGATGATTTTTTTGGTGTTTTTCATTGTTGAGGTTGTTGTTGAATTTTTTGGTATTTTTCATTGTTGAGGTCGTTGTTGTTGAATTTGTTGGTGTTTTTCATTTTTGAGGATGTTGTTGAATTGTTGGTTTTCTTCATTGCTGAGGTTGATGTTGAATTTGATCGTGATTTTCAATGTTGAGGTTGTTGAATTTATTGGTCTTATCAATGTTTTCTTTTATCTTTTTTGTAGTTTTCAAAGTTGAGGTTGCCGTTGAATTTGTTGGTGTTTTTCAAAGTTGAGGTTGTTGAATTTGTTGGTGCTTTCCAAAGTTGAGGTTGTTGTTGAATTTTTTGGTGTTTTTCATTGTTGAGGTTTTTGTTGAATTATTTGGTGTTTTTGAATGTTGAGGTTGTTGTTGAATTTTTTGGTGTTTTTCATTGTTGAGGTTTTTGTTGAATTATTTGGTGTTTTTGAATGTTGAGGTTGTTGTTGAATTTTTTGTGCTTTTCATTGTTGTGGTTGTTGTTGAATTTGTTGGAGTTTTTCAATGTTGAGGTTTTGTTGAATTTGTTGGTGATTTTCAATATTGAGGTTGTTGTTGAATTTGTTGGTGTTATCAATTATTATTTTGTTGAACCTTTTTGTATTTTTAAAAGTTGAGGTTGTTGTTGAATTTGTTGTTGATTTTCAATGTTGAGTTTGTTTTTGAATTTTTCGGTGATTTTCAATGTTGAGGTTGATGTTGAATTTGTTGCTGTTTTTCCATGTTAAGGTTTTTGAATTTGTTGGTGTTTTTCAAAGTTGAGGTTGATGTTCAATTTGTTGATGATTTTCAATGTTGAGGTAGTTGTTGAATTTATTGGTGTATTCAATGTTTTTATTTGAATCTTTTCGTATTTTTCAAAGTTGAGGTTGCAGTTGAATTTGTTTCACAATGTTGAGGTTGTTGAATTTTTTGGTGTTTTTCAAAGTTGAGGTTGTTGTTGAGTTTTTTGATGTTTCTCATTGCTGAGGTTGTTGTTGAATTTGTTGGTGATTTTCAATGTTGATGTTGTTGAATTCATTGGTGTTATCAATGGTTTTTATTGATCTTTTTTGTATTTTTCAAAGTTGAGTTTGCAGTTGAATTTGTTGGTGTTTTTCAATGTTGATATTGTTGAAGATGTTTGTGTTTTGCAAAGTTGAGGTTGTTGTTGAATTTTTTGGTGTTTTCACTGTTGAGGTTGTTGTTGAATTTGTTGGTGATTTTCAATATTGAAGTTGTGCTTGAATTTGTTTGTGTTTTTCCATGTTCAGGTTTTTGAATTTGTTGGTCTTTTTCAAAGTTGAGATTGTTGTTGAATTTCTTGGTGATTTTCAAAGTTGATCTTGTTGTTGAATTTTTTTGTGCTTTTCATTGTTGAGGTTGTTGTTGACATTGTCGTAGCTTTTCAATGTTGAGGCTGTTGTTGATTTTTTTCCTGATTTTCAATGTTGAGTTTGTTGTTGAATTTGTTGGTGTTTTTCAATGTGGAGGTTGTTGAATTTGTTGGTATTTTTAAAAGATGACGTTGTTGTTGAAATTTTTGGTGTTTTTAATTGTTCAGGTTTTTGTTGAATTTGTTGGTGTTTTTGAATGTTGAGGTTGTTGCTGAATTTTTTGGTGTTTTTCATTGTTGAGGTTGTTGTTGAATTTGTTGGTGCTTTTGGTGGTTGTTGTTGAATTTTTGATGTTATTCATTGTTGAGGTTGTTGTTAAATTTGTTGGTGATTTTCAATATTGAGGTTGTTGTTGAATTTGTTGGTGTTATCAATTTTTATTTTGTTGAACCTTTTTGTATTTTTAAAAGTTGAGGTTGTTGTTGAATTTGTTGTTGATTTTCAATGTTGAGTTTGTTGTTGAATTTTTCGGTGTTTTTCATTGTTGAGGTTGTTGTTGAAATTGTTGGAGTTTTTCAATGGTGAGGTTGTTGTTGAATCTTTTTGTATTTTTCAAAGTTGAGGTTGCAGTTGAATTTGTTGCTGTTTCTCAATGTAGATGTTGTTGAATTTTTGGTGTTTTTCAAAATGAGGTTGTTGTTGAATTTTTAGAAGTTTTTCATTGCTGAGGTTTTTGTTGAATTTGTTGGTGATTTTCAATGTTGAGGCTGTTGAATTTATTGGTGTTATCAGTGGTTTTTTTTAATCTTTTTTGTATTTTTCAAAGTTGAGGTTCCAGTTGAATTTGTTGGTGTTTTTCAATGTTGAGGATGTTGAAGTTGTTGGTGTTTTTCAAAGTTGAGGTTGTTGTTGAATTTTTTGTTGTTTTTCATTGTTGAGGTTTTTGTTGAATTTTCTGGTGTTTTTGAATGTTGAGGTTGTTGATGAACTTTTTGATGTTTTTCATTGTTGAGGTTTCTGTTGAATTTGTTGGTGATTGTCAATGTTGAGGTTGTTGTTGAATTTATTGGTGTATTCAATGGTTTTTTTTGAATCTTTTTGTATTTTTCAAAGTTGAGGTTGCAGTTGAATTTGAAAGTGTTTTTCACTGTTGAGGTTGTTGAAGTTGTTGGTGTTTTTCAAAGTTGAGGTTGTTGTTGAATTTTTTGGTGTTTTGCATTGTTGAGGTTTTTGTTGAATTTTTTACTCTTTTTGAATGTGGAGGTTGTTGATGAATTTTTTGCTGTTTTTCATTGTTGAGGTTTTTGTTGAATTTGTTGGTGATTTTCAATGTTGAGGTGGTTGAATTTATTGGTGTTTTTCATTGTTGAGGTTTTTGTTAGAATTTGTTGGTGATTTTCAATGTTGAGGTTGTTTTTCAATTTTTTGGTGTTTTTCATTGTTGAGGATTCTGTTGAATTTGTTGGTGTTTTTGAATGTTGAGGTTGTTGATGAATTTTTAGGTGTTTTTCTTTCTTGAGTTTGTTGTTGAATTCGATGGTGTTTTTCATTGTTGAGGTTGTTGTTGAAATTGTTGGAGTTTTTCAATGTTGAGGTTGTTGTTGAATCTTTTTGTATTTTTCAAAGTTGAGGTAGCAGTTGAATTTGTTGCTGTTTCTCAATGTTGAGGTTGTTGTATTTTTTGGTGCTTTTCAATGTTCAGGTTGTTGTTGAATTTTTAGATGTTTTTCATTGCTGAGGTTGTTGTTGAATTTGTTGGTGATTTTCAATGTTGAAGTTGTTGAATTTATTGGTGTTATCAATGGTATTTTATCTTTTTTGTATTTTTCAAAGTTGTGGTTGCAGATGAATTTGTTGGTGTTTTTCAAAGATGAGGTTGTTGTTGAATTTTTTGGTGTTTTTCATTGTTGAGGTTTTTGTTGAATTTGATGGTGTTTTTGAATGTTGAGGTTGTTGATGAATTTTTTGGTGTTTTTCATTGTTGAGGTTGTTGTTGAATTTGTTGGTGTTTTTGAATGTTGAGGTTGTTGATGAATTTTTAGGTGTTTTTCAATGTTGATGTTGTTGAATTTATTGGTGTTTTCAATGTTTTTATTTGAATCTTTTCGTATTTTTCAAAGTTGAGGTTGCAGTTGAATTTGTTTCACAATGTTGAGGTTGTTGAATTTTTTGGTGTTTTTCAAAGTTGAGGTTGTTGTTGAGTTTTTTGATGTTTCTCATTGCTGAGGTTGTTGTTCAATTTGTTGGTGATTTTCAATGTTGATGTTGTTGAATTTATTGGTGTTATCAATGGTTTTTATTGATCTTTTTTGTATTTTTCAAAGTTGAGTTTGCAGTTGAATTTGTTGGTGTTTTTCAATGTTGATATTGTTGAAGATGTTTGTGTTTTGCAAAGTTGAGGTTGTTGTTGAATTTTTTGGTGTTTTTCACTGTTGAGGTTGTTGTTGAATTTGTTGGTGATTTTCAATATTGAAGTTGTGCTGGAATTTGTTTGTGTTTTTCCATGTTCAGGTTTTTGAATTTGTTGGTCTTTTTCAAAGTTGAGATTGTTGTTGAATTTCTTGGTGATTTTCAAAGTTGATCTTGTTGTTGAATTTTTTTGTGCTTTCCATTGTTGAGGTTGTTGTTGACATTGTCGTAGTTTTTCAATGTTGAGGCTGTTGTTGAATTTTTTCGTGATTTTCAATGTTGAGTTTGTTGTTGAATTTGTTGATGTTTTTCAATGTGGAGGTTGTTGAATTTGTTGGTATTTTTAAAAGATGACGTTGTTGTTGAAATTTTTGGTGTTTTTAATTGTTCAGGTTTTTGTTGAATTTGTTGGTGTTTTTGAATGTTGAGGTTGTGCTGAATTTTTTGGTGTTTTTCATTGTTGAGGTTGTTGTTGAATTTGTTGGTGCTTTTGGTGGTTGTTGTTGAATTTTTGATGTTATTCATTGTTGAGGTTGTTGTTAAATTTGTTGGTGATTTTCAATATTGAGGTTGTTGTTGAATTTGTTGGTGTTATCAATTTTTATTTTGTTGAACCTTTTTGTATTTTTAAAAGTTGAGGTTGTTGTTGAATTTGTTGTTGATTTTCAATGTTGAGTTTGTTGTTGAATTTTTCGGTGTTTTTCATTGTTGAGGTTGTTGTTGAAATTGTTGGAGTTTTTCAATGGTGAGGTTGTTGTTGAATCTTTTTGTATTTTTCAAAGTTGAGGTTGCAGTTGAATTTGTTGCTGTTGCTCAATGTAGATGTTGTTGAATTTTTGGTGTTTTTCAAAATGAGGTTGTTGTTGAATTTTTAGAAGTTTTTCATTGCTGAGGTTTTTGTTGAATTTGTTGGTGATTTTCAATGTTGAGGCTGTTGAATTTATTGGTGTTATCAGTGGTTTTTTTTAATCTTTTTTGTATTTTTCAAAGTTGAGGTTCCAGTTGAATTTGTTGGTGTTCTTCAATGTTGAGGTTGTTGAAGTTGTTGCCGTTTTTGAATGTTGAGGTTGTTGTTGAATTTTTTGATATTTTTCATTGTTGAAGTTGTTGTTGAATTTTTCAGTGTTTTTCATTGTTGAGGTTTTTGTTGAATATGTTGGTGATTTTCATTGTTGAGGTTGTAGTTGAATTTGTTGGTGTTTTTCCATGTTGAGGTTTTTGAATTTGTTGGTGTTTTTCAAAGTTGAGGTTCTTGTTGAATTTTTTGGTGTTTTTCATTGTTGAGTTTTTTGTTGAATTTGTTGCTGTTTTTGAATGTTGAGGTTGTTGTTGAATTTTTTGATGTTTTTCATTGTTGAAGTTGTTGTTGAATTTTTCGGTGTTTTTCATTGTTGAGGTGTTTGTTGAATTTGTTGGTGTTTTTCATTGTTGAGGTTGTTTTTGAATTTGTTGGTGATTTTCAATATTGAGGTTGTAGTTGAATTTGTTGGTGTTTTCCATGTTGATGTTTTTGAATTTGTTGGTGTTTTTCAAAGTTGAGGTTTTTGTTGAATTTTTTGTTGTTTTTCATTGTTGAGTTTTTTGTTGAATTTGTTGCTGTTTTTGAATGCTGAGGTTGTTGTTGAATTTTTTGATGTTTTTCATTGTTGAAGTTGTTGTTGAATTTGTTAGTGATTTTCAATGTTGTGCTTGTTGATGATTTTTTGGGTGTTTTTCATTGTTGAGGTTTTTGAAATTGTTGGTGTTTTTCAAAGTTGAGGTTATTGTTGAATTTGATGGTGATTTTCAATGTTGAGTTTGCCGTTGAATTTTCTGGTGTTTTTCATTGTTGAGGTTGTTGTTGAATTTTTTGGTATTTTTCAATGTTGAGGTCGTTGTGTTGAATTGTTTGCTGTTTATCATTGCTGAGGTTGTTGTTGAATTTGTTGGTGTTATTGAATGTTGAGGTTGTTGTTGAATTTTTTGTTGCTTTTCATTGTTGAGGTTGTTGTTGAATTTGTTGGTGTTTTCGAATGTTGAGGTTGTTGTTCAATTTGTTGCTGTTTTGAATGTTGAGATTGTTGTTGAATTATTTGGCCTTTTTCATTGTTGAGGTTGTTGTTGAATTTTGTGATGTTTTTCATTGTTGAGGTTTTTGATGAATTTATTGTTTATTTTCATTATTGAGGTTCTTGTTGAATTTATTGGTGTTGTCAATGACTTTTCTTGAACTTTTTTGTATTTTTCAATGTTGAGGTTTTTGTTGAATTTTTTGCTGTTTTTGAATGTTGATGTTGTTGTTGAATTTGTTGGTGTTTTTCAATGTTGAAGTTGTTGCTGAATTTTTGGGTATTTTTCATTGTTGAGGTTTTTGTTGAATTTGTTGGCGTTTTTGAATGTTGAGGTTGTTGATGAATTTTTTGGTGTTTTTCATTGTTGAGGTTTTTGTTGAATTTTTTAGTGTTTTTCAAAGTTGAGGTTGTTGTTGAATTTTTTGGTGTTTTTCATTGTTGAGTTTTTTGTTGAATTTGTTGTTGATTTTGAATGTTGAGGTTGTTGTTGAATTTTTTCATGTTTTTCATTGTTGAGGTTGTTGTTGAATCTGTTGGTGATTTTCAATGTTGAGTTTGTTGTTGAATTTTTTGGTGTTTTTCATTGTTGAGGTTGTTGATGAATTTGCGGGTGATTTTCAATATTAAGGTTGTTGTTGAATTTATTGGTGTTATCAATGTTTTTTTTTAAACTTTTTTGTATTTTTCAAAGTTGAGTTTGTATTTTTATTTCTTGGTGTTTTTCAAAGTTGATGTTGTTGAATTTGTTGGTGTTTTTCAAAGTTGTGATTGTTGTTGAATTTTTTGGTGTTTTCATTGTTGAGGTTTTAGTTGAATTTTTTGGTTTTTTGGAATGTTGAGGTGGTTGTTGTATTTTTTGATGTTTTTCAATGTAGAGATTTTGGTTGAATTTGATGGTTATTTTCAATTTTGAGTGTGTTGTTGAATTTTTTGTTTATTTTCATTGTTGCGGTACTTGTTGAATTTCTTGATGTTTTTCATTCTTGAGGTTGTTGTTGAATTTTTGGTTTTTTTCATTGCTGAGGTTTCTGTTGAATTTGTTGGTGTTTCTGAATGTTGAGGTTGTTGTTGAATTTTTTGGTGCTTTTCATTGATGAGGTTGTTGTTGAATTTGTTGGAGTTTTTCGATGTTGAGGTTGTTGTTGTATTTGTTGGTGTTTTTCAATGTTGAGGTTGTTGAATTTGTTGGTGTTTTTAAAGTTGACGTTGTTGTTGAATTTTTTGGAGTTTTTCATTGTTGAGGTTTTTGTTGAATTTGTTGCTGTTTCTCAAAGTTGAGGTTGTTGTTGAATTTTTTGGTGCTTTTCATTGTTGAGGTTGTTGTTGAATTTGTTGTTGTTTTTGAATGTTGAGGTTGGTGTTGAATTGTTTGGTGTTTTTCATTGTTGAGGTTTTTCTTGAATTTGTTGGTGTCTTTGAATGTTGAGGTTGTTGTTGAATTTGTTGTTGATTTTCAATATTGAGGTTGTTGTTGAATTTGTTGGTGATTTTCAATGTTGAGGTTGTTGAATTTATTGGTGTCATCAATGGATTTTTTTGATCATTTTTGTATTTTTCAAAGTTGAGGTTGTTGTTGAATTTGTTGGTGTTTTTCAATGTTGAGGTTGTTGAATCTGCTGGGGTTTTTGAATGTTGAGGTTGTTGTTGAATTTTTTGGTGTTTGTCATTGTTGAGGTTTTTGTTGAATTTGTTGTTGGTTTTGAATGTTGAGGTTGGTGTTGAATTGTTTGGTGTTTTTCATTGATGACGTTGTTGTTGTTGAAGTTTTTGATGTTTTTCATTGTTAAGGTTGTTGTTAAATTTGTTGGTGATTTTCAATATTGAGGTTGTTGTTGAATTTGTTGGTGCTTTTCCGTGTTGAGGTTTTTGAATTTGTTTATGTTTTCAAAGTTGAGGTTGTTGTTGAATATTTTGGCGTTTTTCAATGTTAAGGATCTTGTTGAATTTATTGATGTTATCAATGATTTTTCTTGAACTTTTTTGTATTTTTCAAAGTTGAGGTTGCAGTTGAATTTGTTGGTGTTTTTCAAAGTTGAGGATGTTGAATTTGTTGGTGTTTTTCAAAGTTGAGGTTGTTGTTGAATTTTTTGATGCTTTTCAATGTTGAGGTTGTTGTTTAATTTGTTGCTGTTTTTCAATGTTGAGGTTGTTGAATTTCTTGGTGTTTTTAAAGTTGACGTTTTCTTGAATTTTTTGGTGTTTATAATTGTTGAGGTTTTTGTTGAATTTGTTGGTGTTTTTGAATGTTGAGGTTGTTGTTGAATTTTTTGGTGTTTTTCATAGTTGAGGTTGTTGTTGAATTTGTTGTTGTTTTTGAATGTTGAGGTTGGTGTTGAATTGTTTGGTGTTTTCCATTGTTGATGTTGTTGTTGTTGAATTTTTTGATGTTTTTCATTGTTGAGGTTGTTGTTAAATTTGTTGGTGATTTTCAATATTGAGGTTGTTGTTGAATTTGTTGGTGTTTTTCCATGTTGAGGTTTTTGAATTTGTTTATGTTTTCAAAGTTGATGTTGTTGTTAAATTTGTTGGTGATATTCAATATTGAGGTTGTTGTTGAATTTTTTGTTGTTTTTCATTGTTGAGGTTGTTGTTGAAATTGTTGGAGTTTTTAATGTTGAGGTTGTTGTTGAATTATTTGGTGTTTTTCATTGTTGAGGTCGTTGTTGTTGAATTGTTTGCCTGTTTTTATTGTTGAGGTTGTTGATGAATTTGTTGGTGATTTTCAATATTGAGGTTGTTGTTGAATTTATTGATGTTAACACTGTTTTTTTAAAAACTTTTTTGTATTTTTCAAAGTTGAGTTTGCTCTTTAATTTGTTGGTGTTTTTCAATGTTGATGTTGTTGAATTTGTTGGTTTTTTTCAAAGTTGAGATTGTTGTTGAAGTTTTTGGTGTTTTCATTGTTGAGGTTTTTGTTGAATTTGTTGGTGTTTTGGAATGTTGAGGTTGTTGTTGCATTTTTTGATGTTTTTCAATGTTGAGATTTCTGTTGAATTTGATGGTGATTTTAAATTTTGAGTTTGTTGAGGTTCTTGATGAATTTTTTGATGTTTTTCATTGCTGAGGTTGTTGTTGAATTTGTTGGTGATTTTCAATGTTGAGGTTGTTGAATTTATTGGTGTTATCAATGGATTTATTTTATCTTTTTTGTATTTTTCAAAGTTGAGGTTGCATTTGAATTTGTTGGTGTTTTTCAATGTTGAGGTTGTTGAATTTGTTGGTGTTTTTCAAAGTTGAGGTTGTTGTTGATTTATTTGGTGTTTTTCATTGTTGAGGTTTTTGTTGAATTTTTTGGTGTTTTTGAATGTTGAGGTTGCTGTTGAATTTTTTGCTGTTTCTCAATGTTGAGGTTACTGTTGAATTTGTTGGTGTTTTTTAATTTTGAGGTGGTTGTTGAATTTGTAAGAGTTTTTCAACGTTGACGTTTTTGAATTTGTTGGTGTTTTTCAAATTTGAGGTTGTTGTTGAATTTTTTGGTGTTTTTCATGGTTGAGTTTTTTGTTGAATTTGTTGTTGTTTTTGAATGTTGAGGTTGTTGTTGAATTTAGTGATGTCTTTCATTGTTGAGGTTGTTGTTGAATTTGTCAGTTATTTTCAATGTTGAGTTTGTTATTGAATTTTTTAGTGTTTTTCATTGTTGAGGTTTTTGTTGAATTTGTTGGTGTTTTTCATTGTTGAGGTTGTTGTTGAATTTGTTGGTGATTTTCAATATTGAGGTTGTAGATGAATTTGTTGGTGTTTTTCCATGTTGAGGTTTTTGAATTTGTTGGTGTTTTTCAAAGTTGAGGTTTTTGTTGAATATTTTGGTGTTCTTCAATGTTGAGGTTGTTCTCGAATTTTTTGGTGATTTTCAATATTGAGGTTTTTGTTGAATTTATTGGTGTATTCAATTTTTTTTTTGAATCTTATTGTATTGTTCAAAGTTGAGGTTGACGTTGAATTTGGTGGTGTTTCTCAATGTTGAGGTTGTTGTTGAAATTTTTGGAGTTTTTCATTGTTGAGGTTGTTGTTGAATTTTTTGGTGTTTTTCATTGTTGAGGATGTTGTTGAATTTGTTGGTATTTTCGAATGTTGATGTTGTTGTTGATTTTGTTGCTGTGTTGAATATTGAGATTGTTGTTGAATTATTTGGTGTTTTTCATTGTTGAGGTTGTTGTTGTTGTTGAATTTTTTGATGTTTTTCATTGTTGAGGTTGTTATTGAATATATTGGTGATTTTCAATATTAAGGATTTTGTTGAACTTATTGGTGTTATCAATGATTTTCCTTGAACTTTTTTGTATTTTTCAAAGTTGAGGTTGCAGTTGAATTTGTTGGTGTTTTTCAAAGTTGAGGTTGTTGTTGAATTTTTTGATGTTTTTCAATGTTGTGGTTTTTTTTGAATTTTTTGGTATTTTTCATTGTTGAGGCTTTTGTTGAATTTGTTGTTCTTTTTGAATGTTGTGGTTGTTGATGAATTTTTTGGTGTTTTTCATTGTTGAGGTTTTTGTTGAATTTGTTGGTGTTTTTCATTGTTGAGGTTGTTGTTGAATTGGTTGGTGATTTTCAATATTGAGGTTTAAGTTGAATTTGTTGGTGTTTTTCCATGTTGGGGTTTTTGGAGTTGTTGGTGTTTTTCAAAGTTGAGGTTGTTGTTGAATATTTTGGTGGTCTTCAATGTTGAGGTTGCTCTTGAATTTCTTGGTGATTGTCAATATTGTGGTTTTTGTTGAATTTATTGGTGTATTCAATTTTTTTTTTTGAATCTTATTGTATTTTTCAAAGTTGAGGTTGGAGTTGTATTTGTTGGTGTTTCTCAATGTTGAGGTTGTAGACTTTTTTGGTGTTTTTCAAAGTTGAGGTTGTTGTTGAATTTTTTGGTGTTTTTCATTGTTGAGTTTTTTGTTGAATTGGTTGTTGTTTTTGAATGTTGAGGTTGTTGTTGAATTTATTGATGTTTTTCATTGTTGAGGTTGTTGATGAATTTTTTGGTGATTTTCATTGTTGAGTTTGTTGTTGAATTTTTTGGTGTTTTTCATTGTTGAGGTTGTTGTTGAAATTGTTGGGGTTTTTCAATGTTGAGGTTGTTGTTGAATCTTTTGGTATTTTTCATTGATGAGATCGTTGTTGTTGAATTTATTCCTGTTTTTCATTGCTGAGGTTGTTGTTGAATTTGTTGGTGTTTTTCATTTTTGAGGTTGTTGTTGAATTTGTTGGTGTTTTGAATATTGAGATTGTTGTTGAATTATTTTGTGTTTTTCATTGCTGAGGTTGCTGTTGAATTTTTTGGTGTTTTTCAATGTTGAGGTTGTTGTTGAATTTTTTGGTGTTTTTCATTGTTGAGGCTTTTGTTGAATTTGTTGTTCTTTTTGAATGTTGTGGTGGTTGATGAATTTTTTGGTGTTTTTCATTGTTGAGGTTTTTGTTGAATTTGTTGGTGTTTTTCATTGTTGAGGTTGTTGTTGAATCTGTTGGTGATTTTCAATGTTGAGTTTGTTGTTGAATTTTTTGGTGTTTTTCATTGTTGAGGTTGTTGATGAATTTGCGGGTGATTTTCAATATTAAGGTTGTTGTTGAATTTATTGGTGTTATCAATGTTTTTTTTTAAACTTTTTTGTATTTTTCAAAGTTGAGTTTGCATTTTTATTTCTTGGTGTTTTTCAATGTTGATGTTGTTGAATTTGTTGGTGTTTTTCAAAGTTGTGATTGTTGTTGAATTTTTTGGTGTTTTCATTGTTGAGGTTTTAGTTGAATTTTTTGGTTTTTTGGAATGTTGAGGTGGTTGTTGTATTTTTTGATGTTTTTCAATGTAGAGATTTTGGTTGAATTTGATGGTTATTTTCAATTTTGAGTGTGTTGTTGAATTTTTTGTTTTTTTTCATTGTTGCGGTACTTGTTGAATTTCTTGATGTTTTTCATTCTTGAGGTTGTTGTTGAATTTTTGGTTTTTTTCATTGCTGAGGTTTCTGTTGAATTTGTTGGTGTTTCTGAATGTTGAGGTTGTTGTTGAATTTTTTGGTGCTTTTCATTGATGAGGTTGTTGTTGAATTTGTTGGAGTTTTTCGATGTTGAGGTTGTTGTTGTATTTGTTGGTGTTTTTCAATGTTGAGGTTGTTGAATTTGTTGGTGTTTTTAAAGTTGACGTTGTTGTTGAATTTTTTGGAGTTTTTCATTGTTGAGGTTTTTGTTGAATTTTTTGCTGTTTCTCAAAGTTGAGGTTGTTGTTGAATTTTTTGGTGCTTTTCATTGTTGAGGTTGTTGTTGAATTTGTTGTTGTTTTTGAATGTTGAGGTTGGTGTTGAATTGTTTGGTGTTTTTCATTGTTGAGGTTTTTCTTGAATTTGTTGGTGTCTTTGAATGTTGAGGTTGTTGTTGAATTTGTTGTTGATTTTCAATATTGAGATTGTTGTTGAATTTGTTGGTGTTTTTCATTCTTGAGGTTCTTGTTGAATTTTTTGATGTTTTTCATTGCTGAGGTTGTTGTTGAATTTGTTGGTGATTTTCAATGTTGAGGTTGTTGAATTTATTGGTGTCATCAATGGATTTTTTTGATCATTTTTGTATTTTTCAAAGTTGAGGTTGCAGTTGAATTTGTTGGTGTTTTTCAAAGTTGAGGTTGTTGTTGAATTTTTTGATGTTTTTCAATGTTGTGGTTTTTTTTGAATTTTTTGGTATTTTTCATTGTTGAGGCTTTTGTTGAATTTGTTGTTCTTTTTGAATGTTGTGGTTGTTGATGAATTTTTTGGTGTTTTTCATTGTTGAGGTTTTTGTTGAATTTGTTGGTGTTTTTCATTGTTGAGGTTGTTGTTGAATTGGTTGGTGATTTTCAATATTGAGGTTTTAGTTGAATTTGTTGGTGTTTTTCCATGTTGGGGTTTTTGGAGTTGTTGGTGTTTTTCAAAGTTGAGGTTGTTGTTGAATATTTTGGTGGTCTTCAATGTTGAGGTTGCTCTTGAATTTCTTGGTGATTGTCAATATTGTGGTTTTTGTTGAATTTATTGGTGTATTCAATTTTTTTTTTGAATCTTATTGTATTTTTCAAAGTTGAGGTTGGAGTTGTATTTGTTGATGTTTCTCAATGTTGAGGTTGTAGACTTTTTTGGTGTTTTTCAAAGTTGAGGTTGTTGTTGAATTTTTTGGTGTTTTTCATTGTTGAGTTTTTTGTTGAATTGGT
Source organism: Cetorhinus maximus (assembly GCF_964194155.1). Classification (NCBI taxonomy): domain Eukaryota; kingdom Metazoa; phylum Chordata; class Chondrichthyes; order Lamniformes; family Cetorhinidae; genus Cetorhinus; species Cetorhinus maximus. Next base: position 135,314 of record NW_027596750.1, on the reverse strand, counting down.
TGTTGTTTTTGAATGTTGAGGTTGTTGTTGAATTTATTGATGTTTTTCATTGTTGAGGTTGTTGATGAATTTTTTGGTGATTTTCATTGTTGAGTTTGTTGTTGAATTTTTTGGTGTTTTTCATTGTTGAGATTGTTGTTGAAATTGTTGGGGTTTTTCAATGTTGAGGTTGTTGTTGAATCTTTTGGTATTTTTCATTGATGAGATCGTTGTTGTTGAATTTATTCCTGTTTTTCATTGCTGAGGTTGTTGTTGAATTTGTTGGTGTTTTTCATTTTTGAGGTTGTTGTTGAATTTGTTGGTGTTTTGAATATTGAGATTGTTGTTGAATTATTTTGTGTTTTTCATTGCTGAGGTTGCTGTTGAATTTTTTGGTGTTTTTCAATGTTGAGGTTGTTGTTGAATTTTTTGGTGTTTTTCATTGTTGAGGCTTTTGTTGAATTTGTTGTTCTTTTTGAATGTTGTGGTGGTTGATGAATTTTTTGGTGTTTTTCATTGTTGAGGTTTTTGTTGAATTTGTTGGTGTTTTTCATTGTTGAGGTTGTTGTTGAATCTGTTGGTGATTTTCAATGTTGAGTTTGTTGTTGAATTTTTTGGTGTTTTTCATTGTTGAGGTTGTTGATGAATTTGCGGGTGATTTTCAATATTAAGGTTGTTGTTGAATTTATTGGTGTTATCAATGTTTTTTTTTAAACTTTTTTGTATTTTTCAAAGTTGAGTTTGCATTTTTATTTCTTGGTGTTTTTCAATGTTGATGTTGTTGAATTTGTTGGTGTTTTTCAAAGTTGTGATTGTTGTTGAATTTTTTGGTGTTTTCATTGTTGAGGTTTTAGTTGAATTTTTTGGTTTTTTGGAATGTTGAGGTGGTTGTTGTATTTTTTGATGTTTTTCAATGTAGAGATTTTGGTTGAATTTGATGGTTATTTTCAATTTTGAGTGTGTTGTTGAATTTTTTGTTTTTTTTCATTGTTGCGGTACTTGTTGAATTTCTTGATGTTTTTCATTCTTGAGGTTGTTGTTGAATTTTTGGTTTTTTTCATTGCTGAGGTTTCTGTTGAATTTGTTGGTGTTTCTGAATGTTGAGGTTGTTGTTGAATTTTTTGGTGCTTTTCATTGATGAGGTTGTTGTTGAATTTGTTGGAGTTTTTCGATGTTGAGGTTGTTGTTGTATTTGTTGGTGTTTTTCAATGTTGAGGTTGTTGAATTTGTTGGTGTTTTTAAAGTTGACGTTGTTGTTGAATTTTTTGGAGTTTTTCATTGTTGAGGTTTTTGTTGAATTTTTTGCTGTTTCTCAAAGTTGAGGTTGTTGTTGAATTTTTTGGTGCTTTTCATTGTTGAGGTTGTTGTTGAATTTGTTGTTGTTTTTGAATGTTGAGGTTGGTGTTGAATTGTTTGGTGTTTTTCATTGTTGAGGTTTTTCTTGAATTTGTTGGTGTCTTTGAATGTTGAGGTTGTTGTTGAATTTGTTGTTGATTTTCAATATTGAGATTGTTGTTGAATTTGTTGGTGTTTTTCATTCTTGAGGTTCTTGTTGAATTTTTTGATGTTTTTCATTGCTGAGGTTGTTGTTGAATTTGTTGGTGATTTTCAATGTTGAGGTTGTTGAATTTATTGGTGTCATCAATGGATTTTTTTGATCATTTTTGTATTTTTCAAAGTTGAGGTTGCAGTTGAATTTGTTGGTGTTTTTCAAAGTTGAGGTTGTTGTTGAATTTTTTGATGTTTTTCAATGTTGTGGTTTTTTTTGAATTTTTTGGTATTTTTCATTGTTGAGGCTTTTGTTGAATTTGTTGTTCTTTTTGAATGTTGTGGTTGTTGATGAATTTTTTGGTGTTTTTCATTGTTGAGGTTTTTGTTGAATTTGTTGGTGTTTTTCATTGTTGAGGTTGTTGTTGAATTGGTTGGTGATTTTCAATATTGAGGTTTTAGTTGAATTTGTTGGTGTTTTTCCATGTTGGGGTTTTTGGAGTTGTTGGTGTTTTTCAAAGTTGAGGTTGTTGTTGAATATTTTGGTGGTCTTCAATGTTGAGGTTGCTCTTGAATTTCTTGGTGATTGTCAATATTGTGGTTTTTGTTGAATTTATTGGTGTATTCAATTTTTTTTTTTGAATCTTATTGTATTTTTCAAAGTTGAGGTTGGAGTTGTATTTGTTGGTGTTTCTCAATGTTGAGGTTGTAGACTTTTTTGGTGTTTTTCAAAGTTGAGGTTGTTGTTGAATTGTTTGGTGTTTTTCATTGATGACGTTGTTGTTGTTGAAGTTTTTGATGTTTTTCATTGTTAAGGTTGTTGTTAAATTTGTTGGTGATTTTCAATATTGAGGTTGTTGTTGAATTTATTGATGTTAACACTGTTTTTTTAAAAACTTTTTTGTATTTTTCAAAGTTGAGTTTGCTCTTTAATTTGTTGGTGTTTTTCAATGTTGATGTTGTTGAATTTGTTGGTTTTTTTCAAAGTTGAGATTGTTGTTGAAGTTTTTGGTGTTTTCATTGTTGAGGTTTTTGTTGAATTTGTTGGTGTTTTGGAATGTTGAGGTTGTTGTTGCATTTTTTGATGTTTTTCAATGTTGAGATTTCTGTTGAATTTGATGGTGATTTTAAATTTTGAGTTTGTTGAGGTTCTTGATGAATTTTTTGATGTTTTTCATTGCTGAGGTTGTTGTTGAATTTGTTGGTGATTTTCAATGTTGAGGTTGTTGAATTTATTGGTGTTATCAATGGATTTATTTTATCTTTTTTGTATTTTTCAAAGTTGAGGTTGCATTTGAATTTGTTGGTGTTTTTCAATGTTGAGGTTGTTGAATTTGTTGGTGTTTTTCAAAGTTGAGGTTGTTGTTGATTTATTTGGTGTTTTTCATTGTTGAGGTTTTTGTTGAATTTTTTGGTGTTTTTGAATGTTGAGGTTGCTGTTGAATTTTTTGCTGTTTCTCAATGTTGAGGTTACTGTTGAATTTGTTGGTGTTTTTTAATTTTGAGGTGGTTGTTGAATTTGTAAGAGTTTTTCAACGTTGACGTTTTTGAATTTGTTGGTGTTTGTCAAATTTGAGGTTGTTGTTGAATTTTTTGGTGTTTTTCATGGTTCAGTTTTTTGTTGAATTTGTTGTTGTTTTTGAATGTTGAGGTTGTTGTTGAATTTAGTGATGTCTTTCATTGTTAAGGTTGTTGTTGAATTTGTTAGTTATTTTCAATGTTGAGTTTGTTATTGAATTTTTTAGTGTTTTATCATTGCTGAGGTTTTTGTTGAATTTGTTGGTGTTTTTCATTGTTGAGGTTGTTGTTGAATTTGTTGGTGATTTTCAATATTGAGGTTTTTGTTGAATATTTTGGTGTTCTTCAATGTTGAGGTTGTTCTCGAATTTTTTGGTGATTTTCAATATGAAGGTTTTTGTTGAATTTATTGGTGTATTCAATTTTTTTTTTGAACCTTATTGTATTTTTCAAAGTTGAGGTTGCCGTTGAATTTGGTGGTGTTTCTCAATGTTGAGGTTGTTGTTGAAATTTTTGGAGTTTTTCATTGTTGAGGTTGTTGTTGAATTTTTTGGTGTTTTTCATTGTTGAGGATGTTGTTGAATTTGTTGGTATTTTCGAATGTTGATGTTGTTGTTAATTTTGTTGCTGTTTTGAATATTGAGATTGTTGTTGAATTATTTGGTGTTTTTCATTGTTGAGGTTGTTGTTGTTGAATTTTTTGATGTATTTCATTGTTGAGGTTGTTATTGAATATATTGGTGATTTTCAATATTAAGGATTTTGTTGAACTTATCGGTGTTATCAATGATTTTTCTTGAACTTTTTTGTATTTTTCAAAGTTGAGGTTGCAGTTGAATTTGTTGGTGTTTTTCAAAGTTGTGGTTGTTGTTGAATTTTTTGATGTTTTTCAATGTTGTGGTTTTTATTGAATTTTTTGGTATTTTTCATTGTTGAGGCTTTTGTTGAATTTGTTGTTCTTTTTGAATGTTGTGGTTGTTGATGAATTTTTTGGTGTTTTTCATTGTTGAGGTTTTTGTTGAATTTGTTGGTGTTTTTCATTGTTGAGGTTGTTGTTGAATTGGTTGGTGATTTTCAATATTGAGGTTTTAGTTGAATTTGTTGGTGTTTTTCCATGTTGGGGTTTTTGAAGTTGTTGGTGTTTTTCAAAGTTGAGGTTGTTGTTGAATATTTTGGTGGTCTTCAATGTTGAGGTTGCTCTTGAATTTCTTGGTGATTGTCAATATTGTGGTTTTTGTTGAATTTATTGGTGTATTCAATTTTTTTTTTTGAATCTTATTGTATTTTTCAAAGTTGAGGTTGGAGTTGTATTTGTTGGTGTTTCTCAATGTTGAGGTTGTAGACTTTTTTGGTGTTTTTCAAAGTTGAGGTTGTTGTTGAATTTTTTGGTGTTTTTCATTGTTGAGTTTTTTGTTGAATTGGTTGTTGTTTTTGAATGTTGAGGTTGTTGTTGAATTTATTGATGTTTTTCATTGTTGAGGTTGTTGATGAATTTTTTGGTGATTTTCATTGTTGAGTTTGTTGTTGAATTTTTTGGTGTTTTTCATTGTTGAGGTTGTTGTTGAAATTGTTGGGGTTTTTCAATGTTGAGGTTGTTGTTGAATCTTTTGGTATTTTTCATTGATGAGATCGTTGTTGTTGAATTTATTCCTGTTTTTCATTGCTGAGGTTGTTGTTGAATTTGTTGGTGTTTTTCATTTTTGAGGTTGTTGTTGAATTTGTTGGTGTTTTGAATATTGAGATTGTTGTTGAATTATTTTGTGTTTTTCATTGCTGAGGTTGCTGTTGAATTTTTTGGTGTTTTTCAATGTTGAGGTTGTTGTTGAATTTTTTGGTGTTTTTCATTGTTGAGGCTTTTGTTGAATTTGTTGTTCTTTTTGAATGTTGTGGTTGTTGATGAATTTTTTGGTGTTTTTCATTGTTGAGGTTTTTGTTGAATTTTTTGGTGTTTTTCATTGTTGAGTTTTTTGTTGAATTGGTTGTAGTTTTTGAATGTTGAGGTTGGTGTTGAATTTATTGATGTTTTTCATTGTTAAGGTTGTTGATGAATTTTTTGGTGATTTTCATTGTTGAGTTTGTTGTTGAATTTTTTGGTGTTTTTCATTGTTGAGGTTGTTGTTGAAATTGTTGGGGTTTTTCAATGTTGAGGTTGTTGTTGAATCTTTTGGTATTTTTCATTGATGAGATCGTTGTTGTTGAATTTATTCCTGTTTTTCATTGCTGAGGTTGTTGATGAATTTTTTAGTGTTTTTCATTGTTGTGGTCGTTGTTGTTGAATTGTTTGCTGTTTTGCTTGCTGAGGTTGTTGTTGAATTTGTTGGTGTTTTTCATTTTTGAGGTTGTTGTTGAATTTGTTGGTGTTTTGAATATTGAGATTGTTGTTGAATTATTTTGTGTTTTTCATTGCTGAGGTTGTTGTTGAATTTTTTGATGTTTTTCATTGTTGAGGTTGTTGTTGAATTTATTGGTGATTTTCAATATTAAGGATCTTGTTGAATTTATTGGTGTTATCAATGATTTTTCTTGTTCTTTTTTGTTTTTTTCAAAGTTGAGGTTGCAGTTGAATTTGTTGGTGTTTTTCAAAGTTGAGGTTGTTGTTGAATGTTTTGATGTTTTTCAATGTTGAGGTTTTTGTTGAATTTGTGGTTGTTTTTGAATGTTGAGGTTGTTGTTGAATTTGTTGGTGTTCTTCAATGTTGAGGTTGTTGAATTTGTTGGTGTTTTTCAAAGTTGAGGATGTTGTTGAATTTTTTGGTGTTTTCATTGTTGAGGTTTTTGTTGAATTTCATGCTGTTTTGGAATGTTGAGGTTGTCGCTCTATTTTTTGATGTTTTTCAATGTTGAGATTTTTGTTGAATTTGATGGTCATTTTCAATTTTGAGTTTGTTGTTGAATTTTTTGGTGTTTTTCATTGTTGCGGTACTTGTTGAATTTGTTGGTGTTTTTCATTTTTGAGGATGTTGTTGAATTGTTGGTTTTCTTCATTGCTGAGGTTGATGTTGAAATTGTTCGTGATTTTCAATGTTGAGGTTGTTGAATTTATTGGTCTTATCAATGTTTTCTTTTATCTTTTTTGTAGTTTTCAAAGTTGAGGTTGCAGTTGAATTTGTTGGTGTTTTTGAATGTTGAGGTTGTTGCTGAATTTTTTGGTGTTTTTCATTGTTGAGGTTGTTGTTGAAATTGTTGGTGCTTTTGGTGGTTGTTGTTGAATTTTTGATGTTATTCATTGTTGAGGTTGTTGTTAAATTTGTTGGTGATTTTCAATGTTGAGGTTGTGTTTGAGTTTGTTGGTGTTTTTCCATGATGAGGTTTTTGAATTTGTTGGTGTTTTTCAAAGTTGAGGTTGTTGTTGAATTTGTTGGAGACTTTCAATGTTGAGTTTGTTGTTGAATATTTTTGTGTTTTTCATTGTTGAGGTTGATGTTGAAATTTTTGGTGTTTCTCATTGTTGAGGTTTTTGTTGAATTTTTTGGTGTTTTTGAATCTTGTGGTTGTTGATGAACTTTTTGATGTTTTTCATTGTTGAGGTTTTTGTTGAATTTATTGGTGATTTTCAATGTTGAGGTTGTTGTTGAATTTATTGGTGTATTCAATGTTTTTATTTGAATCTTTTTGTATTTTTCAAAGTTGAGGTTGCAATTGAATTTGTTGCTGTTACTAATTGTTGAGCTTGTTGAATTTTTTGGGTTTTTCAAAGTTGAGGTTGTTGTTGAATTTTTTAGTGTTTTTCATTGTTGAGGTTTCTGTTCAATTTTTTGGTGATTTTAAATGCTAAGGTTGTTGAATTTATTGGTGTTTTTCATTGTTGAGGATTCTGTTGAATTTGTTGGTTTTTTTGAATGTTGAGGTTGTTGATGAATTTTTTGGTGTTTTTCAAAGTTGAGGTTTTTGTTGAATTTGTTGGTGTTTTTCATTGTTGATGTTGTTAAATTTGTTGGTGATTTTCAATGTTGAGGTAGTGATTGAATTTGTTGGTGTTTTTCCATGTTGAGGTTTTTGAATTTGTTGGTGTTTTTCAAAGTTGAGGTTTTTGTTGAATTTGTTGGTGATTTTCAATGTTGAGTTTGTTGTTAAATTTTTTGTTGTTATTCATTGTTGAGGTTGATGTTGAAATTGTTGGAGTTTTTCAATGTTAATGTTGATGTTGAATTTTTTGGTGATTTTCAATGTTGAGTTTGTTGTTGAATTTGTTGGTGTTTTTTAATTTTTGATGTTTTTGTTGAATTTGTTGGTGTTTTTGAATGTTGAGGTTGTTGATGAATTTTTTGGTGTTTTTCTTTGTTGTGGTTTTTGTTGAATTTGTTGGTGTTTTTCATTGTTGAGGTTGTTGTTGAATTTGTTGGTGATTTTCAATGTTGAGTTTGTTGTTGAATCTTTTTGTATTTTTCAAAGTTGAGGTTGCAGTTGAATTTGTTCCTGTTTCTCAATGTTGAGGTTGTTGAATTTTTTGGTGTTTTTCAAAGTTGAGGTTGTTGTTGAATTTTTGATGTTTATCATTGCTGAGGTTGTTGTTGAATTTGTTGGTGATTTTCAATGTTGAGGTTGTGTTTGAATTTGTTGGTGTTTTTCCATTTTGAGGCTTTTGAATTGGTTGTTGTTTTTCAAAGTTGAGGCTGTTGTTGAATTTGTTGGTGATTTTCAATGTTGAGATGGTGTTGAATTTTTTGGTGTTTTTCATTGTTGAGGTTGTTGTTGAAATTGTTGGTGTTTTTCTTTGTTGAGGTTTTTGTTGAATTTTTTGGTGTTTTTGAATGCTGAGGTTGTTGATGAACTTTTTGATGTTTTCCATTGTTGAGGTTTTTGTTGAATTTCTTGGTGATTTTCAAAGTTGATCTTGTTGTTGAATATTTTTGTGCTTTTCATTGTTGAGGTTTTTGTTGAAACTGTTGGAGTTTTTCAATGTGAGGTTGTTGTTGAATCTTTTTGTATTTTTCAAAGTTGAGGTTGCAGTTGAATTTGTTGCTGTTTCTCAATGTTGAGGTTGTTGAATTTTTTGGTGTTTTTCAATGTTCAGGTTGTTGTTGAATTTTTAGATGTTTTTCATTGCTGAGGTTGTTGTTGAATTTGTTGGTGATTTTCAATGTTGAAGTTGTTGAATTTATTGGTGTTATCAATGGTATTTTTATCTTTTTGTATTTTTCAAAGTTGAGGTAACAGTTGAATTTGTTGCTGTTTCTCATTGTTGAGGTTGTTAAATTTTTTGGTGTTTTTCAAAGTTGTGGTTGTTTTTGAATTTTTTGGTGCTTTTCATTGTTGAGATTTTTGTTCAATTTTTTGGTGATTTTCAATGTTAAGGTTGTTGAATATATTGGTGTTTTTCATTGTTGAGATTTTTGTTGAATTTGTTGGTGATTTTCAATGTTGAGGTTGTTTTTGAATTTTTTGATGTTTTTCATTGCTGAGGTTGTTGTTCAATTAGTTGATGATTTTCAATGTTGAGGTTGTTGAAGTTGTTGGTGTTTTTCAAAGTTGAGGTTGTTGATGAATTTTTTGGTGTTTTTCAATGTTGAGGTTTTTGTTGAATCATTTGGTGTTCTTGAATGTTGAGGTTGTTGGTGAATTTTTTGGTGTTTTTCATTGTTGAGGTTTTTGTTGAATTTGTTGGTGATTTTCATTGCTGTGGTTGTTGTTGAATTTTATGGTGTTTCTCATTGTTGAGGTTTCTGTTGAATTTGTTGGTGTTTTGGAATGTTGAGGTTGTTGATGAATTTTTTGGTGTTTTTCATTGTTGAGGTTTTTGTTGCATTTGTTGTTTAATTTTTTGTTGTTTTTCAAAGTTGAGGTTGTTGTTGAATTTTTTGATGTTTTTCATTGCTGAGGTTGTTGTTGAATTTTTTGGTGATTTTCAATGTTGAGGTTGTTGAATTTATTGGTGTTATCAATGGTTTTTTTGGATCTTTTTTGTATTTTTCAAAGTTGAGTGTGCATTTGAATATGTTGTTGTTTTTCAATGCTGAGGTTTTTGTTGAATTTCTTGTTGATTTTCAATGTTGAGCTTGTTGTTGAATTATTTGGTGTTTTTCATTGTTGAGGTTTCTGTTCAATTTTTTGGTGATTTTAAATGCTAAGGTTGTTGAATTTATTGGTGTTTTTCATTGTTGAGGATTCTGTTGAATTTGTTGGTTTTTTTGAATGTTGAGGTTGTTGATGAATTTTTTGGTGTTTTTCAAAGTTGAGGTTTTTGTTGAATTTGTTGGTGTTTTTCATTGTTGATGTTGTTAAATTTGTTGGTGATTTTCAATGTTGAGGTAGTGATTGAATTTGTTGGTGTTTTTCCATGTTGAGGTTTTTGAATTTGTTGGTGTTTTTCAAAGTTGAGGTTTTTGTTGAATTTGTTGGTGATTTTCAATGTTGAGTTTGTTGTTAAATTTTTTGTTGTTATTCATTGTTGAGGTTGATGTTGAAATTGTTGGAGTTTTTCAATGTTAATGTTGATGTTGAATTTTTTGGTGATTTTCAATGTTGAGTTTGTTGTTGAATTTGTTGGTGTTTTTTAATTTTTGATGTTTTTGTTGAATTTGTTGGTGTTTTTGAATGTTGAGGTTGTTGATGAATTTTTTGGTGTTTTTCTTTGTTGTGGTTTTTGTTGAATTTGTTGGTGTTTTTCATTGTTGAGGTTGTTGTTGAATTTGTTGGTGATTTTCAATGTTGAGTTTGTTGTTGAATCTTTTTGTATTTTTCAAAGTTGAGGTTGCAGTTGAATTTGTTCCTGTTTCTCAATGTTGAGGTTGTTGAATTTTTTGGTGTTTTTCAAAGTTGAGGTTGTTGTTGAATTTTTGATGTTTATCATTGCTGAGGTTGTTGTTGAATTTGTTGGTGATTTTCAATGTTGAGGTTGTGTTTGAATTTGTTGGTGTTTTTCCATTTTGAGGCTTTTGAATTGGTTGTTGTTTTTCAAAGTTGAGGCTGTTGTTGAATTTGTTGGTGATTTTCAATGTTGAGATGGTGTTGAATTTTTTGGTGTTTTTCATTGTTGAGGTTGTTGTTGAAATTGTTGGTGTTTTTCTTTGTTGAGGTTTTTGTTGAATTTTTTGGTGTTTTTGAATGCTGAGGTTGTTGATGAACTTTTTGATGTTTTCCATTGTTGAGGTTTTTGTTGAATTTCTTGGTGATTTTCAAAGTTGATCTTGTTGTTGAATATTTTTGTGCTTTTCATTGTTGAGGTTTTTGTTGAAACTGTTGGAGTTTTTCAATGTGAGGTTGTTGTTGAATCTTTTTGTATTTTTCAAAGTTGAGGTTGCAGTTGAATTTGTTGCTGTTTCTCAATGTTGAGGTTGTTGAATTTTTTGGTGTTTTTCAATGTTCAGGTTGTTGTTGAATTTTTAGATGTTTTTCATTGCTGAGGTTGTTGTTGAATTTGTTGGTGATTTTCAATGTTGAAGTTGTTGAATTTATTGGTGTTATCAATGGTATTTTTATCTTTTTTGTATTTTTCAAAGTTGAGGTAACAGTTGAATTTGTTGCTGTTTCTCATTGTTGAGGTTGTTAAATTTTTTGGTGTTTTTCAAAGTTGTGGTTGTTTTTGAATTTTTTGGTGCTTTTCATTGTTGAGATTTTTGTTCAATTTTTTGGTGATTTTCAATGTTAAGGTTGTTGAATATATTGGTGTTTTTCATTGTTGAGATTTTTGTTGAATTTGTTGGTGATTTTCAATGTTGAGGTTGTTTTTGAATTTTTTGATGTTTTTCATTGCTGAGGTTGTTGTTCAATTAGTTGATGATTTTCAATGTTGAGGTTGTTGAAGTTGTTGGTGTTTTTCAAAGTTGAGGTTGTTGATGAATTTTTTGGTGTTTTTCAATGTTGAGGTTTTTGTTGAATCATTTGGTGTTCTTGAATGTTGAGGTTGTTGGTGAATTTTTTGGTGTTTTTCATTGTTGAGGTTTTTGTTGAATTTGTTGGTGATTTTCATTGCTGTGGTTGTTGTTGAATTTTATGGTGTTTCTCATTGTTGAGGTTTCTGTTGAATTTGTTGGTGTTTTGGAATGTTGAGGTTGTTGATGAATTTTTTGGTGTTTTTCATTGTTGAGGTTTTTGTTGCATTTGTTGTTTAATTTTTTGTTGTTTTTCAAAGTTGAGGTTGTTGTTGAATTTTTTGATGTTTTTCATTGCTGAGGTTGTTGTTGAATTTTTTGGTGATTTTCAATGTTGAGGTTGTTGAATTTATTGGTGTTATCAATGGTTTTTTTGGATCTTTTTTGTATTTTTCAAAGTTGAGTGTGCATTTGAATATGTTGTTGTTTTTCAATGCTGAGGTTTTTGTTGAATTTCTTGTTGATTTTCAATGTTGAGCTTGTTGTTGAATTATTTGGTGTTTTTCATTGTTGAGGTTGTTGTTGAACTTATTGGAGTTTTTCAATGTTGATGTTGTTGTTGAATTATTTGGTGATTTTCAATGTTGCGTTTGTTGTTGAATTTGTTGGTGTTTTTCAAGGTTGAGGTTGTTGAATTTGTTGGTATTTTTCAAAGTTGACGTTGTTGTTGAACTTTTTGGTTTTTTTAATTGTTGAGGTTTTTGTTGAATTTGTTGGAGTTTTTCATTGTTGTGGTTGTTGTTGTTGAATTTTTGATGTTTTTCATTGTTGAGGTTGTTGTGAAATTTGTTGGTGATTTTCAATATTGAGGTTGTTGTTGAAATTGTTGGTGTTTTTCATTGACGTAGTTGTTGTTGTTGAATTTTTGATGTTTTTCATTGTTGAGGTTGTTGTTAAATTTGTTGGTGACTTTCAATTTTGCGGTTGTTGTTGAATTTGTTGTTGTTTATCAATGTTGAGGTTGTTGGATTTGTAGGTGTTTTTCAAAGCTGCGTTTGCTGTTGAATTTGTTGATGTATTTGAATGTTAAGGTTGTTAAATCTGTTGGTGTTTTTCATAGTTGAGGTTGTTGTTGAATTTGTTGGTTATTTTCAATACTGAGGTTGTAGTTGAATTTGTTGGTGTTTTTCCATGTTGAGGTTTTTGAATTTGTTGGTGTTTTTCAAATTGAGGTTGTTGTTGAATTTTTTGTTGTTTTTCATTGTTGAGGTTTTTGTTGAATTTGTTGGTGTTTTTCATTGTTGAGGTTGTTGTTGAATAAGTTGGTGATTTTCAATATTGAGGTTGTAGTTGAATTTGTTGGTGATTTTCAATGTTGAAGTTGTTATTGAATTTATTGGTGTATTCAATGTTTTTATTTGAATCTTTTTGTATTATTCAAACCTAAGGTTGCAGTTGAATTTCTTGCTGTTCCTCAATGTTGAGGTTGTTGAATTTTTTGGTGTTATTGAAAGTTGAGGTTGTTGTTGAATTTTTTGATGTTTTTCATTGCTGAGGTTGTTGTTCAATTAGTTGATGATTTTCAGTGTTGAGGTTGTTGAAGTTGTTGGTGTTTTTCAAAGTTGAGGTTGTTGATGAATTGTTTGGTGTTTTTCAATGTTGAGGTTTTTGTTGAATCATTTGGTGTTCTTGAATGTTGAGGTTGTTGATGAATTTTTTGGTGTTTTTCATTGTTGAGGTTTTTGTTGAATTTGTTGGTGATTTTCATTGCTGTGGTTGTTGCTGAATTTTTTGGTGTTTCTCATTGTTGAGGTTTCTGTTGAATTTGTTGGTGTTTTTGAATGTTGAGGTTGTTGATGAATTTTTTGGTGTTTTTCATTGTTGAGGTTTTTGTTGCATTTGTTGGTGTTTTTCACTGTTGAGGTTGTTGTTCAATTTGTTGGTGATTTTCAGTATTGAGGTTGTGGTTGAATTTGTTGGTGTTTTACAATGTTGAGGTTTTTGAATTTGTTGGAGTTTTTCAAAGTTGAGGGTGTTGTTGAATTTGTTGGTGATTTTCAATGTCGAGTTTGTTTTTGAATTTTTTGGTGTTTTTCATTGTTGAGGTTGTTGTTGATATTGTTGGAGTTTTCAATGTTGAGGTTGTTGCTGAATTTTTTGGTGATTTTCAATATTGAGGTTGTTTTTGAATTTATTGGTGTATTCAGTGTTTTTTTTTGAAGCTTTTTGTATTTTTCAAAGTTGAGGTTGCAATTGAATTTATTGCTGTTTCTCAATGTTGAGGTTGTTGAATTTTTTAGTGTTTTTCAAGGTAGTGGTTGTTGTTGAATTTGCTGGTGTTTTTCAATATTGAGGTTGTTGTTCAATTTATTGGTGTATTCAATGTTTTTTTTGAATCTATTTGTATTTTTCAAAGTTGAGGTTGCAGTTGAATTTGTTGCTGTTTCTCAAAGTTGAGGTTGTTGAATTTGTTGGTGTTTTTCAAAGTTGAATTTATTGTTGAATTTTTTGATGCTTTTCATTGCTGAGGTTGTTGTTGAATTTGTTGGTGATTTTCAATGTTGAGTTTGCTGAAATTATTGGTGTTATCAATGGTTTTTTTTGATCTTTTTTGTATTTTTCAAAGTTGAGGGTGCAGTTGAATATGTTGGTGTTTTTCAATGTTGAGGTTGTTGAAGTTGTTGCTGTTTTACAAAGTTGAGGTTGTTGTTGAATTTTTTGGTGTTTTTCATTCTTGAGGTTTTTGTTGAATTTTTTGGTTTTTTTGAATGTTGAGGTTGCTGATGAATTTTTTGGTGTTTTTCATTGTTGAGGTTTTTGTTGAATTTGTTGGTGATTTTCAATGTTGAGGTTGTTGTTGAATTTTTTGGTGTTGTTCATTGTTGAGGTTTTTGTTGAATTTGTTGGTGTTTTTGAATGATGAGGTTGTTGATGAATATTTTGTGTTTTTCATTGTTGAGGTTTTTGTTGAATTTGTTGGGGATTTTCAATGTTGTGTTTCTTGTTGAATTTTTTGGTGTTTTTCATTGTTGAGGTTGTTGTTCAACTTGTTGGAGTTTTTCAATGTTGAGGTTGTTGTTGAATCTTTTGGTTATTTTCAATGTTGCGTTTGTTGTTGAATTTGTTGGTGTTTTTCAAATTTGAGGTTGTTGTTGTTGAATTGTTGATGTTTTTCATTGTTGAGGTTGTTGTTAAATTTGTTGGTGATTTTCAATATTGAGGTTGTTGTTGAATTTGTTGGTGTTTTTCATTGTCGTGGTTGTTGTTGTTGAATTTTTGATGTTTTTCATTGTTGAGGTTGTTGTTAAATTGTTGGTGATTTTCAATTTTGCGGTTGTTGTTGAATTTGTTGTTGTTATCAATTTTCCCTTTGTTGAACTTCTTTGTATTTGTAAAAGTTCAGTTTGTTGTTGAATTTGTTGGTGATTTTCAATGTTGAGGTTTTTGAATTTGTAAGTGTTTTTCAAAGCTGCGTTTGTTGTTGAATTTGTTGATGTATTTGAATGTTGATGTTGTTAAATCTGTTGGTGTTTTTCAAATTGCGGTTATTGTTGAATTTTTTGTTGTTTTTCATTGTTGATGTTTTTGTTGAATTTGTTGCTGTTTTTCATAGTTAAGGTTGTTGTTGAATTTGTTGGTGATTTTCAATATTGAGGTTGTAGTTGAATTTGTTGGTGATTTGCAATGTTGAAGTTGTTGTTGAATTTATAGGTGTATTCAAAGTTTTTATTTGAATCTTTTTGTATTTTTCAAAGGTTGCAGTTGAATTTCTTGCTCTTTCTCAATGTTGAGGTTGTTGAATATTTTGGTGTTATTCAAAGTTGAGGTTGTTGTTGAATTTTTTGATGTTTTTCATTGCTGAGGTTGTTGTTGAATTAGTTGATGATTTTCAATGTTGAGGTTGTTGAAGTTGTTGGTGTTTTTCAAAGTTGAGGTTGTTGATGAATTTTTTGGTGTTTTTCAATGTTGAGGTTTTTGTTGAATCATTTGGTGTTTTTGAATGCTGAGGTTGTTGATGAATTTTTTGGTGTTTTTCATTGTTGAGGTTTTTGTTGAATTTGTTGGTGATTTTCAATGTTGAGGTTGTTGTTGAATTTTTTGGTGTTTCTCATTGTTGAGGTTTCTGTTGAATTTGTTGGTGTTTTTGAATGTTGAGTTTGTTGATGAATTTTTTGGTGTTTTTCATTGTTGAGGTTTTTGTTGCACTTGTTGGTGTTTTTCACTATTGAGGTTGTTGTTGAATTTGTTGGTGATTTTCAAAATTGAGTTTGTGGTTGAATTTGTTGGTGTTTTTCCATGTTGAGGTTTTTGAATTTGTTGGAGTTTTTCAAAGTTGAGGTTGTTGTTGAATTTGTTGGTGAATTTCAATGTTGAGTTTGTTTTAGAATTTTTTGGTGTTTTTCATTGTTGAGGTTGTTGTTGATATTGTTGGAGTTTTTCAAAGTTGAGGTTGTTGTTGAATTTGTTGGTGATTTTCAATATTGAGGTTGTTGTTGAATTTATTGGTGTATTCAATGTTTTTTTTTGAATCATTTTGTATTATTCAAAGTTGAGGTTGTTGAATGTGTTGGTATTTTCAACGTTGACGTTGTTGTTGAATTTTTTGGTGTTTTTCATTGTTGAGGTTGTTGAATTTTTTGGTGTTATTGAAAGTTGAGGTTGTTGTTGAATTTTTTGATGTTTTTCATTGCTGAGGTTGTTGTTCAATTAGTTGATGATTTTCAGTGTTGAGGTTGTTGAAGTTGTTGGTGTTTTTCAAAGTTGAGGTTGTTGATGAATTGTTTGGTGTTTTTCAATGTTGAGGTTTTTGTTGAATCATTTGGTGTTCTTGAATGTTGAGGTTGTTGATGAATTTTTTGGTGTTTTTCATTGTTGAGGTTTTTGTTGAATTTGTTGGTGATTTTCATTGCTGTGGTTGTTGCTGAATTTTTTGGTGTTTCTCATTGTTGAGGTTTCTGTTGAATTTGTTGGTGTTTTTGAATGTTGAGGTTGTTGATGAATTTTTTGGTGTTTTTCATTGTTGAGGTTTTTGTTGCATTTGTTGGTGTTTTTCACTGTTGAGGTTGTTGTTCAATTTGTTGGTGATTTTCAGTATTGAGGTTGTGGTTGAATTTGTTGGTGTTTTACAATGTTGAGGTTTTTGAATTTGTTGGAGTTTTTCAAAGTTGAGGGTGTTGTTGAATTTGTTGGTGATTTTCAATGTCGAGTTTGTTTTTGAATTTTTTGGTGTTTTTCATTGTTGAGGTTGTTGTTGATATTGTTGGAGTTTTCAATGTTGAGGTTGTTGCTGAATTTTTTGGTGATTTTCAATATTGAGGTTGTTTTTGAATTTATTGGTGTATTCAGTGTTTTTTTTTTGAAGCTTTTTGTATTTTTCAAAGTTGAGGTTGCAATTGAATTTATTGCTGTTTCTCAATGTTGAGGTTGTTGAATTTTTTAGTGTTTTTCAAGGTAGTGGTTGTTGTTGAATTTGCTGGTGTTTTTCAATATTGAGGTTGTTGTTCAATTTATTGGTGTATTCAATGTTTTTTTTGAATCTATTTGTATTTTTCAAAGTTGAGGTTGCAGTTGAATTTGTTGCTGTTTCTCAAAGTTGAGGTTGTTGAATTTGTTGGTGTTTTTCAAAGTTGAATTTATTGTTGAATTTTTTGATGCTTTTCATTGCTGAGGTTGTTGTTGAATTTGTTGGTGATTTTCAATGTTGAGTTTGCTGAAATTATTGGTGTTATCAATGGTTTTTTTTGATCTTTTTTGTATTTTTCAAAGTTGAGGGTGCAGTTGAATATGTTGGTGTTTTTCAATGTTGAGGTTGTTGAAGTTGTTGCTGTTTTACAAAGTTGAGGTTGTTGTTGAATTTTTTGGTGTTTTTCATTCTTGAGGTTTTTGTTGAATTTTTTGGTTTTTTTGAATGTTGAGGTTGCTGATGAATTTTTTGGTGTTTTTCATTGTTGAGGTTTTTGTTGAATTTGTTGGTGATTTTCAATGTTGAGGTTGTTGTTGAATTTTTTGGTGTTGTTCATTGTTGAGGTTTTTGTTGAATTTGTTGGTGTTTTTGAATGATGAGGTTGTTGATGAATATTTTGTGTTTTTCATTGTTGAGGTTTTTGTTGAATTTGTTGGGGATTTTCAATGTTGTGTTTCTTGTTGAATTTTTTGGTGTTTTTCATTGTTGAGGTTGTTGTTCAACTTGTTGGAGTTTTTCAATGTTGAGGTTGTTGTTGAATCTTTTGGTTATTTTCAATGTTGCGTTTGTTGTTGAATTTGTTGGTGTTTTTCAAATTTGAGGTTGTTGTTGTTGAATTGTTGATGTTTTTCATTGTTGAGGTTGTTGTTAAATTTGTTGGTGATTTTCAATATTGAGGTTGTTGTTGAATTTGTTGGTGTTTTTCATTGTCGTGGTTGTTGTTGTTGAATTTTTGATGTTTTTCATTGTTGAGGTTGTTGTTAAATTGTTGGTGATTTTCAATTTTGCGGTTGTTGTTGAATTTGTTGTTGTTATCAATTTTCCCTTTGTTGAACTTCTTTGTATTTGTAAAAGTTCAGTTTGTTGTTGAATTTGTTGGTGATTTTCAATGTTGAGGTTTTTGAATTTGTAAGTGTTTTTCAAAGCTGCGTTTGTTGTTGAATTTGTTGATGTATTTGAATGTTGATGTTGTTAAATCTGTTGGTGTTTTTCAAATTGCGGTTATTGTTGAATTTTTTGTTGTTTTTCATTGTTGATGTTTTTGTTGAATTTGTTGCTGTTTTTCATAGTTAAGGTTGTTGTTGAATTTGTTGGTGATTTTCAATATTGAGGTTGTAGTTGAATTTGTTGGTGATTTGCAATGTTGAAGTTGTTGTTGAATTTATAGGTGTATTCAAAGTTTTTATTTGAATCTTTTTGTATTTTTCAAAGGTTGCAGTTGAATTTCTTGCTCTTTCTCAATGTTGAGGTTGTTGAATATTTTGGTGTTATTCAAAGTTGAGGTTGTTGTTGAATTTTTTGATGTTTTTCATTGCTGAGGTTGTTGTTGAATTAGTTGATGATTTTCAATGTTGAGGTTGTTGAAGTTGTTGGTGTTTTTCAAAGTTGAGGTTGTTGATGAATTTTTTGGTGTTTTTCAATGTTGAGGTTTTTGTTGAATCATTTGGTGTTTTTGAATGCTGAGGTTGTTGATGAATTTTTTGGTGTTTTTCATTGTTGAGGTTTTTGTTGAATTTGTTGGTGATTTTCAATGTTGAGGTTGTTGTTGAATTTTTTGGTGTTTCTCATTGTTGAGGTTTCTGTTGAATTTGTTGGTGTTTTTGAATGTTGAGTTTGTTGATGAATTTTTTGGTGTTTTTCATTGTTGAGGTTTTTGTTGCACTTGTTGGTGTTTTTCACTATTGAGGTTGTTGTTGAATTTGTTGGTGATTTTCAAAATTGAGTTTGTGGTTGAATTTGTTGGTGTTTTTCCATGTTGAGGTTTTTGAATTTGTTGGAGTTTTTCAAAGTTGAGGTTGTTGTTGAATTTGTTGGTGAATTTCAATGTTGAGTTTGTTTTAGAATTTTTTGGTGTTTTTCATTGTTGAGGTTGTTGTTGATATTGTTGAGGTTTTTCAAAGTTGAGGTTGTTGTTGAATTTGTTGGTGATTTTCAATATTGAGGTTGTTGTTGAATTTATTGGTGTATTCAATGTTTTTTTTTGAATCATTTTGTATTATTCAAAGTTGAGGTTGTTGAATGTGTTGGTATTTTTCAACGTTGACGTTGTTGTTGAATTTTTTGGTGTTTTTCATTGTTGAGGTTGTTGAATTTTTTGGTGTTATTGAAAGTTGAGGTTGTTGTTGAATTTTTTGATGTTTTTCATTGCTGAGGTTGTTGTTCAATTAGTTGATGATTTTCAGTGTTGAGGTTGTTGAAGTTGTTGGTGTTTTTCAAAGTTGAGGTTGTTGATGAATTGTTTGGTGTTTTTCAATGTTGAGGTTTTTGTTGAATCATTTGGTGTTCTTGAATGTTGAGGTTGTTGATGAATTTTTTGGTGTTTTTCATTGTTGAGGTTTTTGTTGAATTTGTTGGTGATTTTCATTGCTGTGGTTGTTGCTGAATTTTTTGGTGTTTCTCATTGTTGAGGTTTCTGTTGAATTTGTTGGTGTTTTTGAATGTTGAGGTTGTTGATGAATTTTTTGGTGTTTTTCATTGTTGAGGTTTTTGTTGCATTTGTTGGTGTTTTTCACTGTTGAGGTTGTTGTTCAATTTGTTGGTGATTTTCAGTATTGAGGTTGTGGTTGAATTTGTTGGTGTTTTACAATGTTGAGGTTTTTGAATTTGTTGGAGTTTTTCAAAGTTGAGGGTGTTGTTGAATTTGTTGGTGATTTTCAATGTCGAGTTTGTTTTTGAATTTTTTGGTGTTTTTCATTGTTGAGGTTGTTGTTGATATTGTTGGAGTTTTCAATGTTGAGGTTGTTGCTGAATTTTTTGGTGATTTTCAATATTGAGGTTGTTTTTGAATTTATTGGTGTATTCAGTGTTTTTTTTTGAAGCTTTTTGTATTTTTCAAAGTTGAGGTTGCAATTGAATTTATTGCTGTTTCTCAATGTTGAGGTTGTTGAATTTTTTAGTGTTTTTCAAGGTAGTGGTTGTTGTTGAATTTGCTGGTGTTTTTCAATATTGAGGTTGTTGTTCAATTTATTGGTGTATTCAATGTTTTTTTTGAATCTATTTGTATTTTTCAAAGTTGAGGTTGCAGTTGAATTTGTTGCTGTTTCTCAAAGTTGAGGTTGTTGAATTTGTTGGTGTTTTTCAAAGTTGAATTTATTGTTGAATTTTTTGATGCTTTTCATTGCTGAGGTTGTTGTTGAATTTGTTGGTGATTTTCAATGTTGAGTTTGCTGAAATTATTGGTGTTATCAATGGTTTTTTTTGATCTTTTTTGTATTTTTCAAAGTTGAGGGTGCAGTTGAATATGTTGGTGTTTTTCAATGTTGAGGTTGTTGAAGTTGTTGCTGTTTTACAAAGTTGAGGTTGTTGTTGAATTTTTTGGTGTTTTTCATTCTTGAGGTTTTTGTTGAATTTTTTGGTTTTTTTGAATGTTGAGGTTGCTGATGAATTTTTTGGTGTTTTTCATTGTTGAGGTTTTTGTTGAATTTGTTGGTGATTTTCAATGTTGAGGTTGTTGTTGAATTTTTTGGTGTTGTTCATTGTTGAGGTTTTTGTTGAATTTGTTGGTGTTTTTGAATGATGAGGTTGTTGATGAATATTTTGTGTTTTTCATTGTTGAGGTTTTTGTTGAATTTGTTGGGGATTTTCAATGTTGTGTTTCTTGTTGAATTTTTTGGTGTTATTCATTGTTGAGGTTGTTGTTCAACTTGTTGGAGTTTTTCAATGTTGAGGTTGTTGTTGAATCTTTTGGTTATTTTCAATGTTGCGTTTGTTGTTGAATTTGTTGGTGTTTTTCAAATTTGAGGTTGTTGTTGTTGAATTGTTGATGTTTTTCATTGTTGAGGTTGTTGTTAAATTTGTTGGTGATTTTCAATGTTGAGTTTGTTTTTGAATTTTTTGGTGTTTTGCATTGTTGAGGTTGTTGTTGATATTGTTGGAGTTTTTCAATGTTGAGGTTGTTTTTGAATTTTTTGGTGATTTTCAATTTTAAGAATGTTGTTGAATTTGTTGGTGTTTTTCAATGTTCAGCTTGTTGTTGAATTTGTTGGTGTTGTTGAATGTTGAGGTTGTTGTTGAATTGTTTGTTGTTTTTCATTGTTGTGGTTGTTGTTGTTGAATTTTTGATGTTATACATTGTTGAGGTTGTTGTTGAATGTATTAGTGTAATCAATTTTTATTTTGTTGAACATTTCTGTATTTTTTAAAGTTGAGGTTGTTGTTGAATTTGTTGGTGTTTTTCAATGTTGATGTTGTTGAATTTGTTGGTGTTTTTCATAGTTGAGGTTGTTGTTGAATTTGTTGGTGATTTTCAATATTGAGGTTGTAGTTGAATTTGTTGGTGTTTTTCCATGTTGAGGTTTTTGAATTTGTTGGTGTTTTTCAAAGTTGAGGATGTTGTTGATAATTTGGTGTTTTTCAATGTTTAGGTTGTTGTTGAATTTTTTGGTGATTTTCAATATTGAGGTTGTTGTTGAATTTATTGGTGTGTTCAATGTTTATTTTCGAATCTTTTTGTATTTTTCAAAGTTGAGGTTGCAGTTGAATTTGTTGTTGTTTCTCAATGTTGAGGTTGTTGAATTTTTTGGTGTTTTTCAAAGTTGAGGTTGTTGTTGAATTTGTTGGTGATTTTCAATATGAAGGTTGTTGTTGAATTTATTGGTGTATTCAATGTTTTCTTTTTAAACTTTTTGTATTTTTCAAAGTTGAGGTTGCAGTTGAATTTGTTGCTGTTTCTCAATGTTGAGGTTGTTGAATTTTTTGGTGTTTTTCAATGTTGAGGTTGTTGAATTTATTGGAGTTATCAATGGTTTTTTTTTATCTTTTTTGTATTTTTCAAAGTTGAGGGAGCAGTTGAATATGCTGGTGTTTTTCAATGTTGAGGTTGTTGAAGTTGTTGGTGTTTTTCAAAGTTGAGGTTGTTGTTGACATTTTTGGTGTTTTTCAGTGTTGAGGTTTTTGTTGAATTTTTTGGTGTTTTTGAATGTTGACGTTGCTGATGAATTTTTTGGTGTTTTTCATTGTTGAGGTTTTTGTTGAATTTGTTCGTGATTTTCAATGTTGAGGTTGTTGTTGAATTTTTTGGTGTTTTTCATTGTTGAGGTTTTTGTTGAATTTAATGGGGTTTTTGAATGTTGAGGTTGGTGTTGAATTTTTTGGTGTTCTTCATTGTTGAGGTTTTTGTTGAATTTGTTGGTGTTTTTGAATGTTGAGGTTGCTGATGAATTTTTTGTTGTTTTTCATTGCGGAGGTTGTTGTTGAACTTGCTGGAGTTTTTCAATGTTGAGGTTGTTGTTGAATTTTTTGGTGATTTTCAATGTTGCGTTTGTTGTTGAATTTGTTGGTGTTTTTCTATGTTGAGGTTGTTGAATTTGTTGGTATTTTTCAAATTTGACGTTGTTGTTGAATTTTTTGGTGTTTTTAATTGTTGAGGTTTTTGTTGAATTTGTTGATGTTTTACATTGTTGTCGTTGTTGTTGAATTTTTGATGTATTTCATTGTTGAGGTTGTTGTTAAATTTGTTGGTGATTTTCAATGTTGAGGTTGTTGTTGAATTTGTTGGTGTTTTTCATTGTCGTGGTTGTTGTTGATTTTTTGATATTTTTCATGGTTGAGGTTGTTGTTAAATTTGTTGGTGATTTCCAATTTTGCGGTTGTTTTTGAATTTGTTGGTGTTATCAAATTATCTTTTGTTGAACCTTTTTGTATTTGTAAAAGTTCAGGTTGTTGTTGCATTTTTTGTTGTTTTTCATTTTTTAGGTTTTTTTTGAATTTGTTGGTGATTTTCAATGTTGAGGTTGTTGTTGAATTTATTGGTGTATTCAATGTTTTAATTTGAATCTTTTTGTATTTTTCAAAGTTGAGGTTGCAGTTGAATTTGTTGCTGTTTCTCAATGTTGAGGTTGTGGAGTTTTTTGGTGTTTTTCAAAGTTGAGGTTGTTGTTGAATTTTTTGGTGTTTTTCATTGTTGAGGTTTTTGTTCGATTTTTTTGGTGATTTTCAATGTTGAGGTTGTTGTTGAATTTTTTGGTGTTTTTCATTGTTGAGAATTCTGTTGAATTTGTTGGTGTTTTTGAATGTTGAGGTTGTTGATGAATTTTTTGGTGTTTTTCTTGGCTGAGGTTTTTGTTGAATTTGTTGGTGTTTTTCATTGTTGAGGATGTTGTTGAATTTGTTGGTGATTTTCAATGTTGAGGTTGTGGTTGAAATTGTTGGTCTTTTTCCATGTTGAGGATTTAGAATTTGTTGGTGTTTTTCAAATATGAGGTTGTTGTTGAATTTGTTGGTGATTTTCAATGTTGAGTTTGTTGTTGAATTTTTTGGTGTTTTTCATTGTTGAGGTTGTTGTTGAAATTGTTGGAGTTTTTCAACGTTGAGGCTGTTGTTGAATTTTTTGGTGATTTTCAATGTTGAGTTTGTTGTTGAATTTGTGGGTGTTTTTCAAGGTTGAGGTTGTTGAATTGATTTGGTATTTTTCAAAGTTGACGTTGTTGTTGAATTTTTTGGTTTTTTTAATTGTTGAGGTTTTTGTTGCATTTGTTGGTGTTTTTGAATGTTGAGGTTGTTGATGAATTTTTTGGTGTTTTTCATTGTTGAGGTTGTTGTTGAATTTGTCGGTGTTTTTGAAAGTTGAGGTTGTTGTTGAATTGTTTGGTGTTTTTCATTGTTGTGGTTGTTGTTGTTGAATTTTTGATGTTTTTCCATTGTGAGTTTGTTGTTAAATTTGTTGGTGATTTTCAATTTTGAGGTTGTTGTTGAATGTGTTGTTGTTATCAATTTTTATTTTGTTGAACCTTTTTGTATTTTTCAAAGTTGAGGTTGTTGTTGAATTTTTTGATGTTTTTCACTGCTGAGGTTGTTGTTGAATTTGATGGTGTTTTTCAATGTTGAATTTGTTGAATCTGTTGGTGTTTTTCAAAGAAGCGTTTGTTATTGAATTTGTTGGTTTATTTGAATGTTGAGGTTTCTAAATCTGTTGGTGTTTTTCAAATTGAGGTTGCTGTTGAACTTTTTGGTGTTTTTCATAGTTGAGGTTTTTGTTGAATTTGTTGGTGTTTTTCATAGTTGAGGTTGTTGTTGAATTTGTTGGTGATTTTCAATATTGAGGTTGTAGTTGAATTTGTTGGTGTTTTTCCATGTTGAGGTTTTAGAATTTGTTGGTGTTTTTCAATGTTGAGATTGTTGTTGAATTTTTTGGTGATTCTCAATATTGAGGTTGTTGTTCAATTTATTGGTATATTCAATTTATTTTTGAATCTTTTTGTATTTTTCATTTTTTCATTTTTTGATGTTTTTCATTGCTGAGGTTGTTGTTGAATTTGTTGGTGATTTTCAATGTTGAGGTTGTTGAATTTATTGGTGTAATCAATGGTTTTTTCTGATCATTTTTGTATTTTTCAAAGTTGAGGTTGCAGTTGAATTTGTAGGTGTTTTTCAATGTTGAGGTTGTTGAACTTGTTGGTGTTTTTCAAAGTTGAGGTTGTTGTTGAATTTTTTGGTGTTTTTCATTGTTGAGGTTTTTGTTGAATTTTTGGTGTTTTTGAATGTTGAGGTTGTTGATGAATTTTTTGGTGTTTTTCATTGTTGAGGTTTTTGTTGAATTTGTTGGTGTTTTTCACTGTTGAGGTTGTTGTTGAATTTGTTGGTGATTTTCAATATTGAGGTTGTAGTTGAATTTGTTCGTGTTTATCCATGTTGAGGTTTTTGAATTTGTTGGTGTTTTACAAAGTTGAGGTTGTTGTTGAATTTGTTGGTGATTTACAATGATGAGGTTGTTGAATTTATTGGTGTTATCAACGGTTTTTTTTGATCTTTTATGTATTTTTCAAAGTTGAGGTTGCAGTTGAATTTGTTGGTGTTCTTCCATGTTGAGGTGGTTGAACTTGTTGGTGTTTTTCAATGTTGAGGTTGTTATTGAATATCTTGGTGTTTTTCATTGTTGAGGTTTTTGTTGAATTTTTTGGTGTTTTTGAATGTTGAGGTTATTGATGAATTTTTTGGTGTTTTTCATTGTTGAGGTTTTTGTTGAATTTGTTGGTGATTTTCAATGTTGAGTTTGATGTTGAATTTATTGGTGTATTCAATGTTTATTTTTGAATCTTTTTGTGTTTTTCAAAGTTGAGGTTGCAGTTGAATTTGTTGCTGTTTCTCAATGTTGAGCTTGTTGAATTTTTTGGTGTTTTTCAAAGTTGAGGTTGTTGCTACATTTTTTGATGTTTTTCATTGCTGAGGTTGTTGTTGAATTTGTTGG
The DNA here is from genome assembly GCF_964194155.1 of Cetorhinus maximus. Classification (NCBI taxonomy): domain Eukaryota; kingdom Metazoa; phylum Chordata; class Chondrichthyes; order Lamniformes; family Cetorhinidae; genus Cetorhinus; species Cetorhinus maximus. Next base: position 110,710 of record NW_027596750.1, on the reverse strand, counting down.
TGATTTTCAATGTTGAGTTTGATGTTGAATTTATTGGTGTATTCAATGTTTATTTTTGAATCTTTTTGTATTTTTCAAAGTTGAGGTTGCAGTTGAATTTGTTGCTGTTTCTCAATGTTGAGGTTGTGGAATTTTTTGGTGTTTTTCAAAGTTGAGGTTGTTGTTGAATTTTTTGGTGTTTTTCATTGTTGAGGTTTTTGTTCGATTTTTTTGGTGATTTTCAATGTTGAGGTTGTTGTTGAATTTTTTGGTGTTTTTCATTGTTGAGAATTCTGTTGAATTTGTTGGTGTTTTTGAATGTTGAGGTTGTTGATGAATTTTTTGGTGTTTTTCTTGGCTGAGGTTTTTGTTGAATTTGTTGGTGTTTTTCATTGTTGAGGATGTTGTTGAATTTGTTGGTGATTTTCAATGTTGAGGTTGTGGTTGAAATTGTTGGTCTTTTTCCATGTTGAGGATTTAGAATTTGTTGGTGTTTTTCAAATATGAGGTTGTTGTTGAATTTGTTGGTGATTTTCAATGTTGAGTTTGTTGTTGAATTTTTTGGTGTTTTTCATTGTTGAGGTTGTTGTTGAAATTGTTGGAGTTTTTCAACGTTGAGGCTGTTGTTGAATTTTTTGGTGATTTTCAATGTTGAGTTTGTTGTTGAATTTGTTGGTGTTTTTCAAGGTTGAGGTTGTTGAATTGATTGGTATTTTTCAAAGTTGACGTTGTTGTTGAATTTTTTGGTTTTTTTAATTGTTGAGGTTTTTGTTGAATTTGTTGGTGTTTTTGAATGTTGAGGTTGTTGATGAATTTTTAGGTGTTTTTCATTGTTGAGGTTGTTGTTGAATTTGTCGGTGTTTTTGAAAGTTGAGGTTGTTGTTGAATTGTTTGGTGTTTTTCATTGTTGTGGTTGTTGTTGTTGAATTTTTGATGTTTTTCCATTGTGAGTTTGTTGTTAAATTTGTTGGTGATTTTCAATTTTGAGGTTGTTGTTGAATGTGTTGTTGTTATCAATTTTTATTTTGTTGAACCTTTTTGTATTTTTCAAAGTTGAGGTTGTTGTTGAATTTTTTGATGTTTTTCACTGCTGAGGTTGTTGTTGAATTTGATGGTGTTTTTCAGTGTTGAATTTGTTGAATCTGTTGGTGTTTTTCAAAGAAGCGTTTGTTATTGAATTTGTTGGTTTATTTGAATGTTGAGGTTTCTAAATCTGTTGGTGTTTTTCAAATTGAGGTTGCTGTTGAACTTTTTGGTGTTTTTCATAGTTGAGGTTTTTGTTGAATTTGTTGGTGTTTTTCATAGTTGAGGTTGTTGTTGAATTTGTTGGTGATTTTCAATATTGAGGTTGTAGTTGAATTTGTTGGTGTTTTTCCATGTTGAGGTTTTAGAATTTGTTGGTGTTTTTCAATGTTGAGATTGTTGTTGAATTTTTTGGTGATTCTCAATATTGAGGTTGTTGTTCAATTTATTGGTATATTCAATTTATTTTTGAATCTTTTTGTATTTTTCATTTTTTCATTTTTTGATGTTTTTCATTGCTGAGGTTGTTGTTGAATTTGTTGGTGATTTTCAATGTTGAGGTTGTTGAATTTATTGGTGTAATCAATGGTTTTTTCTGATCATTTTTGTATTTTTCAAAGTTGAGGTTGCAGTTGAATTTGTAGGTGTTTTTCAATGTTGAGGTTGTTGAACTTGTTGGTGTTTTTCAAAGTTGAGGTTGTTGTTGAATTTTTTGGTGTTTTTCATTGTTGAGGTTTTTGTTGAATTTTTGGTGTTTTTGAATGTTGAGGTTGTTGATGAATTTTTTGGTGTTTTTCATTGTTGAGGTTTTTGTTGAATTTGTTGGTGTTTTTCACTGTTGAGGTTGTTGTTGAATTTGTTGGTGATTTTCAATATTGAGGTTGTAGTTGAATTTGTTCGTGTTTATCCATGTTGAGGTTTTTGAATTTGTTGGTGTTTTACAAAGTTGAGGTTGTTGTTGAATTTGTTGGTGATTTACAATGATGAGGTTGTTGAATTTATTGGTGTTATCAACGGTTTTTTTTGATCTTTTATGTATTTTTCAAAGTTGAGGTTGCAGTTGAATTTGTTGGTGTTCTTCCATGTTGAGGTGGTTGAACTTGTTGGTGTTTTTCAATGTTGAGGTTGTTATTGAATATCTTGGTGTTTTTCATTGTTGAGGTTTTTGTTGAATTTTTTGGTGTTTTTGAATGTTGAGGTTATTGATGAATTTTTTGGTGTTTTTCATTGTTGAGGTTTTTGTTGAATTTGATGGTGATATTCAATGTTGAGGTTGTTGTTGAATTGTTTGGTGTTTCTCATTGTTGAGGTTTCTGCTGAATTTGTTGGTGTTTTTGAATGTTGAGGTTGTTGATGAATTTTTTGTTGTTTTTCATTGTTGAGGTTTTTGTTGAATTTGTTTGTGTTTGTCACTGTTGAGGTTGTTGTTGAATTTTTTGGTGACTTTCAATATGGAGGTTGTGGTTGAATTTGTTGGTGTTTTTCCATGTTGAGGTTTTTGAATTTGTTGGTGTTTTTCAAAGTTGAGATTGTTGTTGAACTTGTTGATGATTTTCAATGTTGAGATTGTTTTTGAAATTTTTTTGGTGTTTTTCATTGCTGAGGTTGTTGTTGAAATTGTTAGAGTTATTCAATGTTGAGGTTGTTGTTGAATTTTTTGGTGATTTTCAATGTTCAGAATGTTGTTGAATTGGTTGGTGTTTTTGAATGTTGAGGTAGTTGTTGAATTTTTTGCTATTTTTGAATGTTGAGGTTGTTGTTGAATTGTTTTTTTTTCATTGTTGTGGTTGTTGTTAAATTTGTTGGTGATTTTCAATATTGAGGTTTTTGTTGAATTTTTTGGTGTTTTTGAATGTTGAGTTTGTTGTTGAATTTGTTGTTGTTATCAATTTTTATTTTGTTGAACCATTTTGTATTTTTTAAAGTTGTGGTTGTTGTTGAATTTTTTGGTGTTTTTCAATGTTGAGGTTCTTGAATTTGCTGGTGTTTTTCAAAGCTGAGCTTGTTGTTGAATTTGTTGGTGTATTTGAATGTTGAGGTTGTTAATCTGTTGTTGCTTTTCAAATTGAGGTTGTTGTTGAATTTTTTGGTGTTTTTCATTGTTGAGGGTTTTGTTGAATTTGTTGGTGTTTTTCATTGTTGAGGTAGTTGTTGAATGTATTGGTGATTTTCAATATTGAGTTTGTAGTTGAATTTGTTGGTGTTTTTCCATGTTGAGGTTTTTGAATTTGTTGGTGTTTTTGAATGTTGAGGTTGTTGATGAATTTTTTGTTGTTTTTCATTGTTGAGGTTTTTGTTGAATTTGTTTGTGTTTGTCACTGTTGAGGTTGTTGTTGAATTTTTTGGTGACTTTCAATATGGAGGTTGTGGTTGAATTTGTTGGTGTTTTTCCATGTTGAGGTTTTTGAATTGTTTGGTGTTTTTCAAAGTTGAGATTGTTGTTGAACTTGTTGATGATTTTCAATGTTGAGATTGTTTTTGAAATTTTTTTGGTGTTTTTCATTGCTGAGGTTGTTGTTGAAATTGTTAGAGTTATTCAATGTTGAGGTTGTTGTTGAATTTTTTGGTGATTTTCAATGTTCAGAATGTTGTTGAATTGGTTGGTGTTTTTGAATGTTGAGGTAGTTGTTGAATTTTTTGGTATTTTTGAATGTTGAGGTTGTTGTTGAATTGTTTTTTTTTCATTGTTGTGGTTGTTGTTAAATTTGTTGGTGATTTTCAATATTGAGGTTTTTGTTGAATTTTTTGGTGTTTTTGAATGTTGAGTTTGTTGTTGAATTTGTTGTTGTTATCAATTTTTATTTTGTTGAACCATTTTGTATTTTTTAAAGTTGAGGTTGTTGTTGAATTTTTTGGTGTTTTTCAATGTTGAGGTTCTTGAATTTGCTGGTGTTTTTCAAAGCTGAGCTTGTTGTTGATTTTGTTGGTGTATTTGAATGTTGAGGTTGTTAATCTGTTGTTGCTTTTCAAATTGAGGTTGTTGTTGAATTTTTTGGTGTTTTTCATTGTTGAGGGTTTTGTTGAATTTGTTGGTGTTTTTCATTGTTGAGGTAGTTGTTGAATGTATTGGTGATTTTCAATATTGAGTTTGTAGTTGAATTTGTTGGTGTTTTTCCATGTTGAGGTTTTTGAATTTGTTGGTGTTTTTCAAAGTTGAGGTTTTTGTTGAGAATTTGGTGTTTTTCAATGTTGAGGTTGTTGTTGAATTTTTTGGTGATTTTCAATATTGAGATTGTTGTTGAATTTATTGGTGTATTCAATGTTTTTTTTTGAATCTTTTTGTATTTTTCAAAGTTGAGGTTGCAGTTGAATTTGTTGCTGTTTCTCAGTGTTGAGGTTGTTGAATTTTTTGGTGTTCTTCAAAGTTGAGGTTGTTGTTGAATTTTAAATGTTCTTCATTGCTGAGATTGTTGTTGAATTTGTTGGTGATTTTCAATGTTGAGGTTGTTGAATTTATTGGTGTTATCAATGCTTTTTTTTGCTCTTTTTTCTATTTTTCAAAGTTGAGGTTGCAGTTGAATTTCTTGGTGTTTTTCAATGTTGAGGTAGTTGAAGTTGTTGGTGTTTTTCAAAGTTGAGGTTGTTGTTGAAGTTATTGATGTATTCAATGTTTTATTTTGAATCTTTTTGTATTTTTCAAAGTTGACGTTGCAGTTGAATTTGTTGCTGTTTCTCAATGTTGAGGTTGTTGAATTTTTTGGTGTTTTTCAAAGTTGAGGTTTTTGTTGAATTTTTTGATGTTTTTCATTGCTGAGGTTGTTGTTGAATTTGTTGGTTATTTTCAACGTTGAGTTTGTTGTTTAATTTTTCGGTGTTTTTCAATGTTGCGGTACTTGTTTAATTTGTTGGTGTTTTTCATTGCTGAGGTTTTTGTTGAATTTTTTGATGTTTTTCGTTGCTGAGGTTCTTGTTGAATTTGTTGGTGATTTTGAATGTTCAGGTTGTTGAATTTCTTGGTGTTATCAATGTTTTTTTTTAATCTTTTTTGTATTTTTCAAAGTTGAGGTTGCAGTTGAATTTGTTGGTGTTTTTCATTGTTGAGGTTTTTGTTGAATTTTTTGGTGTTTTGGAATGTTGAGATGGTTGATGAATTTGTTGTTGTTATCAATTTTTATTTTGTTGAACCTTTTTGTAGTTTTTAAAGTTGAGGTTGTTGTTGAATTTGTTGGTGTTTTTTCAAAGCTGAGCTTGTTGTTGAATTTGTTGGTGTATTTGAATGTTGTGGTTGTTAAATCTGCTGGTGTTTTTCAAATTGAGGTTGTTGTTGAATTTTTTGGTGTTTTTCATTGTTGAGGGTTTTGATGAATTTGTTGGTGTTTTTCATTGTTGAGGTTGTTGTTGAATTTGTTGGTGATTTTCAATATTAAGGTTGTAGTTGAATTTGTTGGTGTTTTTCCATTTTGAGGTTTTTGAATTTGTTGGTGTTTTTCAAACTTGAGGTTTTTGTTGATAATTTGGTGTTTTTCAATGTTGAGGTTGTTGTTGAATTTTTTTGTTGATTTTCAATATTGAGATTGTTGTTGAATTTGTTGGTGTATTCAATGTTATTTTTTGAATCTTTTTGTATTTTTCAAAGTTGAGGTTGCAGTTGAATTTGTTGCTGTTTCTCAATGTTGAGGTTGTTGATTTTTTTGGTGTCTTTCAAAGTTGAGGTTGTTGTTGAATTTTTAGATGTTTTTCATTGCTGAGATTGTTGTTGAATTTGTTGGTGATTTTCAACGTTGAGGTTGTTGAATTTATTGGTGTTATCAATGATTTTTTTTGATCTTTTTTGTATTTTTCAAAGTTGAGGTTGCAGTTGAATTTCTTGCTGTTTTTCAATGTTGAGGTGGGTGAAGTTGTTGGTTTTTTTCAAAGTTGAGGTTGTTGTTGAATTGTTTGGTGTTTTTCATTGTTGAGTTTATTGTTGAATTTTTTGTTGTTTTTGAATGTTGAAGTTGTTGTTGAATTTTTTGATGTTTATCATTGTTGAGGTTGTTGTTGAATTTGTTGGTGATTTTCAATGTTGAGTTTGTTGTTGAAATTGTTGGAGTTTTTCAATGTTAAAGTTGTTGTTTTTTTTTTGGTGTTTTTGAATGTTGAGGTTGTTGTTGAATTTTTGTGTGTTTTCCATTGCTGAGGTTGTTATTGAATTTGTTGCTGTTTTTGATTGCTGAGGTTGTTGTTGAATTTGTTGGTGTTTTTCAATGTTGAGGTTGTTGTTGAATTTTTAGATGTTTTTCATTGACGAGGTTGTTGTTGAATTTGTTGGTGTTTTTGAATGTTGAGGTTGTTGTTGAATTGCATGGTTTTTTTCATTGTTGTGGTCGTTGTTGTTGAATTGTTTGATGTTTTTAATTGTTGAGGATGTTGTTAAATTTGTTGGTGATTTTCAATATTGAGGTTGTTGTTGAATTTGTTGCTGTTATTAATTTTGATTTTGTTGAAGCTTTTTGTATTTTTAAAAGTTGAGGTTGTTGTTGAATTTGATGGTGTTTTTCAATGTTTAGGTTGTTGAATTTGCTGGTGTTTTTCAAAGCTTAGTTTCATGTTGAATTTGTTGGTGTATTTGAATTTTGAGGTTTTTAAATTTGTTGGTGTTTTTCAAAAATGAGGTTGTTGTTGAATTTTTTGGTGTTTTTCATTGTTGAGGTTTTTGTTCAATTTCTTGGTGTTTTTCATTTTAGAGGTTGTTGTTGAATTTGTTAGTGATTTCCAATATTGAGGTTGTAGTTGAATTTGTTGGTGTTTTTCCATGTTGAGGTTTTTGAATTTGTTGGTGTTTTTCAAAGTTGAGGTTGTTGTTGAATATTTTGGTGTTTTTCAATGTTGAGGTTGTTGTTGAATTTTTTGCTGATTTTCAATATTGAGGTCGTTGTTGAATTTCTTAGTGTATTCAATGTTTTTTTTTTAATCTTTTGAGGTTTTTGTTGAATTTGTTGGTGTTTTTGAATGTTGAGGTTGTTGTTGAATTTGTTGGTGATTTTCAATATTGAGGTTGTAGTTGAATTTGTTGGTGTTTTTCCATGTTGAGGTTTTTGAATTTGTTCGTGTTTTTCAAAGTTGAGGTTTTTGTTGAATTTTTTGGTGTTTTTTATCGTTGAGTTTTTTGTTGAACTTGTTGCTGTTTTTGAATGTTGCAGTTGTTGTTGAATTTTTTGATGTTTTTCATTGTTTAAGTTGTTGAATTTGTTAGTGATTTTCAATGTTGTGTTTGTTGATGATATTTTTGGTCTTTTTCATTGTTGAGGTTGTTGTTGAAATTGTGTTGTTTTTCAATGTTGAGGTTGTTGTTGAATTTTTAGGTATTTTTCATTGTTGAGGTCGTTGTTGTTGAATTTTTTGCTGTTTTCATTTCTGAGGTTGTTGTTGAATTTTTTGGTGTTTTAAATGTTGAGATTGTGGTTGAATTATTTGGTGTTTTTCATTGTTGTGTTTGTTGTTGAATTTGTTGGTGATTTTCAATATTGAGGTTGTGGTTGAAATTGTTAGTGTTTTTCCATGTTGAGGTTTGCCGTTGAATTTTTTGGTGTTTTTCATTGTTGAGGTTGTTGTTGAAATTGTTGGAGTTTTTCAATGTTGAGGTTGTTGTTGAATTTTTTGGTATTTTTCAATGTTGAGGTCGTTGTGTTGAATTGTTTGCTGTTTATCATTGCTGAGGTTGTTGTTGAATTTGTTGGTGTTATTGAATGTTGAGGTTGTTGTTGAATTTTTTGTTGCTTTCATTGTTGAGGTTGTTGTTGAATTTGTTAGTTATTTTCAATGTTGAGTTTGTTGTTGAATTTTTTGGTGTTTTTCATTGTTGAGGTTTTTGTTGAATCTGTTGGTGTTTTCGAATGTTGAGGTTGTTGTTCAATTTGTTGGTGTTTTGAATGTTGAGATTGTTGTTGAATTATTTGGCGTTTTTCATTGTTGAAGTTGTTGTTGAATTTTGTGATGTTTTTCATTGTTGAGGTTTTTGATGAATTTATTGTTGATTTTCATTATTGAGGTTCTTGTTGAATTTTTTGGTGTTGACAATGATTTTTCTTGAACTATTTTGTATTTTTCAAAGTTGAGGTTGTTGTTGAATTTTTTGGTGATTTTCAATGTTGAGGTTTTTGTTGAATTTGTTGGTGTTTTTGGATGTTGACGTTGTTGTTGAATTTGTTGGTGTTTTTCAAAGTTGAGGTTGTTGTTGAATTTTTTGGTGTTTTTCATTGTTGAGTTTTCTGTTGAATTTGTTGTTGGTATTGAATGTTGAGGTTGTTGATGAATTTTTTGGTGTTTTTCATTGTTGAGTTTTTTGTTGAATTTGTTGTTGACTTTGAATGTTGAGGTTGTTGTTGAAATTTTTCATGTTTTTCATTGTTGAGGTTGTTGTTGAATTTGTTGGTGATTTTCAATGTTGAGTTTGTTGTTGAATTTTTTGGTATGTTTCATTGTTGAGGTTGTTGTTGAAATTGTTGGAGTTTTTCAATGTTGAGGTTGTTGAATTTTTTGTTGTTTTTCATTGTTGAGATCGTTGTTGTTGAATTGTTTGCTGTTTTTCATTGTTGAGGTTGTTGATGAATTTGCGGGTGATTTTCAATATTGAGGTTGTTGTTGAATTTATTGGTGTTATCAATGTTTTTTTTTAAACTTTTTTGTATTTTTCAAAGTTGAGTTTGCATTTTAATTTGTTGGTGTTTTTCAATGTTGATGTTGTTGAATTTGTTGGTGTTTTTCAAAGTTGTGATTGTTGTTGAATTTTTTGGTGTTTTCATTGTTGAGGTTTTAGTTGAATTTTTTGGTTTTTTGTAATGTGGAGGTTGTTGTTGTATTTTTTGATGTTTTTCAATGCAGAGATTTTGGTTGAATTTGATGGTTATTTTCAATTTTATGTTTGTTGTTGAATTTTTTGGTGTTTTTCATTGTTGCGGTACTAGTTGAATTTGTTGGTGTTTTTCATTCTTGAGGCTGTTGATGAATTTTGGGTTTTTTTCATTGCTGAGGTTTTTGTTGAATTTGTTGGTGTTTCTGAATGTTGAGGTTGTTGAATTTTTTGGTGCTTTCCATTGATGAGGGTGTTGTTGAATTTGTTGGAGTTTTTCAATGTTGAGGTTGTTGTTGTATTTGTTGGTGTTTTTCAATGTTGAGGTTGTTGAATTTGTTGGTGTTTTTAAACTTGACGTTGTTGTTGAATTTTTTGGCGTTTTTCATTGTTGAGGTTTATGTTGAATTTGTTGGTGTTTCTCAATGTTGAGGTTGTTCTTCTATTTGTTGGTGCTTTTCATTGTTGAGGTTGTTGTTGAATTTGTTGGAGTTTTTCAATGTTGAGGTTGTTGTTGAACTTGTTGGTGTTTTTCAACGTTGAGGTTGTTGAAGTTGTTGGTGTTTTTAAAGTTGACGTTGTTGTTCAATTTTTTGGTGTTTTCAATTGTTGAGGTTTTTGTTGAATTTGTTGGTGTTTTTGAATGTTGAGGTTGTTGTTGAATTTGTTGCTATTTTTCATTGTTGAGGTTGTTGTTGAATTTGTTGTTGTTTTCGAATGTTGAGGTTGGAGTTGAATTGTTTGGTGTTTTTCATTGTTGAGGTTTTTCTTGAATTTGTTGGTCTCTTTGAATGTTGAGGTTGTTAAATCTAATGGCTTTTTTCAAAATTGAGGTTGTTGCATTTTTTGTGTTTTTCATTGTTGACGTTTTTGTTGAATACGTTGGTGTTTTTCATTGTTGAGGTTGTTGTTGAATTTGTTGGTGATTTTCAATATTGAGGTTGTAGTTGAATTTGTTGGTGTTTTTCATTCTTGAGGTTCTTGTTGAATTTTTTGATGTTATTCATTGCTGAGGTTGTTGTTGAATTTGTTGGTGATTTTCAATGTTGAGGTTGTTGAATTTATTGGTGTCATCAATGGTTTTTTTTGATCAGTTTTGTATTTTTCAAAGTTGTGGTTGTTGTTGAATTTGTTGATGTTTTTCAATGTTTAGGTTGTTGAATTTGCTCGGGTTTTTGAATGTTGAGGTTGTTGTTGAATTTTTTGGTGTTTTTCATTGTTGAGGTTGTTGTTGAATTTGTAGTTGTTTTTGAATGTTGAGGTTGGTGTTGAATTGTTTGGTGTTTTTCATTGCTAACGTTGTTGTTGTTGAATTTTTTGATGTTTTTCATTGTTAATGTTGTTGTTAAATTTGTTGGTGATTTTCAATATTGAGGTTGTTGTTGAATTTGTTGGTACTTTTCCCTGTTGAGGTTTTTGAATTTGTTTATGTTTTCAAAGTTGAGGTTGTTGTTGAATATTTTGGCCTTTTTCAATGTTAAGGATCTTGTTGAATTTATTGATGTTATCAATGATTTTTCTTGAACTTTTTTGTATTTTTCAAAGTTGAGGTTGCAGTTGAATTTGTTGGCGTTGTTCAAAGTTGAGGTTGTTGAATTTGTTGGTGTTTTTCAAAGTTGAGGTTGTTGTTGAATTTTTTGATGTTTTTCAATGTTGAGGTTGTTGTTGAATTTGTTGGTGTTTTTCAATGTTGAGGTTGTTGTTGAATTTTTTGCTGATTTTCAATATTAGGTCGTTGTTGAATTTCTTAGTGTATTCAATGTTTTTTTTTTAATCTTTTGAGGTTTTTGTTGAATTTGTTGGTGTTTTTGAATGTTGAGGTTGTTGTTGAATTTGTTGGTGATTTTCAATATTGAGGTTGTAGTTGAATTTGTTGGTGTTTTTCCATGTTGAGGTTTTTGAATTTGTTCGTGTTTTTCAAAGTTGAGGTTTTTGTTGAATTTTTTGGTGTTTTTTATCGTTGAGTTTTTTGTTGAACTTGTTGCTGTTTTTGAATGTTGCAGTTGTTGTTGAATTTTTTGATGTTTTTCATTGTTTAAGTTGTTGAATTTGTTAGTGATTTTCAATGTTGTGTTTGTTGATGATTTTTTTGGTCTTTTTCATTGTTGAGGTTGTTGTTGAAATTGTGTTGTTTTTCAATGTTGAGGTTGTTGTTGAATTTTTAGGTATTTTTCATTGTTGAGGTCGTTGTTGTTGAATTTTTTGCTGTTTTCATTTCTGAGGTTGTTGTTGAATTTTTTGGTGTTTTAAATGTTGGGATTGTTGTTGAATTATTTGGTGTTTTTCATTGTTGTGTTTGTTGTTGAATTTGTTGGTGATTTTCAATATTGAGGTTGTGGTTGAAATTGTTAGTGTTTTTCCATGTTGAGGTTTGCCGTTGAATTTTTTGGTGTTTTTCATTGTTGAGGTTGTTGTTGAAATTGTTGGAGTTTTTCAATGTTGAGGTTGTTGTTGAATTTTTTGGTATTTTTCAATGTTGAGGTCGTTGTGTTGAATTGTTTGCTGTTTATCATTGCTGAGGTTGTTGTTGAATTTGTTGGTGTTATTGAATGTTGAGGTTGTTGTTGAATTTTTTGTTGCTTTCATTGTTGAGGTTGTTGTTGAATTTGTTAGTTATTTTCAATGTTGAGTTTGTTGTTGAATTTTTTGGTGTTTTTCATTGTTGAGGTTTTTGTTGAATCTGTTGGTGTTTTCGAATGTTGAGGTTGTTGTTCAATTTGTTGGTGTTTTGAATGTTGAGATTGTTGTTGAATTATTTGGCGTTTTTCATTGTTGAAGTTGTTGTTGAATTTTGTGATGTTTTTCATTGTTGAGGTTTTTGATGAATTTATTGTTGATTTTCATTATTGAGGTTCTTGTTGAATTTTTTGGTGTGGACAATGATTTTTCTTGAACTTTTTTGTATTTTTCAAAGTTGAGGTTGTTGTTGAATTTTTTGGTGATTTTCAATGTTGAGGTTTTTGTTGAATTTGTTGGTGTTTTTGAATGTTGACGTTGTTGTTGAATTTGTTGGTGTTTTTCAAAGTTGAGGTTGTTGTTGAATTTTTTGGTGTTTTTCATTGTTGAGTTTTTTGTTGAATTTGTTGTTGGTATTGAATGTTGAGGTTGTTGATGAATTTTTTGGTGTTTTTCATTGTTGAGTTTTTTGTTGAATTTGTTGTTGACTTTGAATGTTGAGGTTGTTGTTGAAATTTTTCATGTTTTTCATTGTTGAGGTTGTTGTTGAATTTGTTGGTGATTTTCAATGTTGAGTTTGTTGTTGAATTTTTTGGTATGTTTCATTGTTGAGGTTGTTGTTGAAATTGTTGGAGTTTTTCAATGTTGAGGTTGTTGAATTTTTTGTTGTTTTTCATTGTTGAGATCGTTGTTGTTGAATTGTTTGCTGTTTTTCATTGTTGAGGTTGTTGATGAATTTGCGGGTGATTTTCAATATTGAGGTTGTTGTTGAATTTATTGGTGTTATCAATGTTTTTTTTTAAACTTTTTTGTATTTTTCAAAGTTGAGTTTGCATTTTAATTTGTTGGTGTTTTTCAATGTTGATGTTGTTGAATTTGTTGGTGTTTTTCAAAGTTGTGATTGTTGTTGAATTTTTTGGTGTTTTCATTGTTGAGGTTTTAGTTGAATTTTTTGGTTTTTTGTAATGTGGAGGTTGTTGTTGTATTTTTTGATGTTTTTCAATGCAGAGATTTTGGTTGAATTTGATGGTTATTTTCAATTTTGTGTTTGTTGTTGAATTTTTTGGTGTTTTTCATTGTTGCGGTACTAGTTGAATTTGTTGGTGTTTTTCATTCTTGAGGCTGTTGATGAATTTTGGGTTTTTTTCATTGCTGAGGTTTTTGTTGAATTTGTTGGTGTTTCTGAATGTTGAGGTTGTTGTTGAATTTTTTGGTGCTTTCCATTGATGAGGGTGTTGTTGAATTTGTTGGAGTTTTTCAATGTTGAGGTTGTTGTTGTATTTGTTGGTGTTTTTCAATGTTGAGGTTGTTGAATTTGTTGGTGTTTTTAAACTTGACGTTGTTGTTGAATTTTTTGGCGTTTTTCATTGTTGAGGTTTATGTTGAATTTGTTGGTGTTTCTCAATGTTGAGGTTGTTCTTCTATTTGTTGGTGCTTTTCATTGTTGAGGTTGTTGTTGAATTTGTTGGAGTTTTTCAATGTTGAGGTTGTTGTTGAACTTGTTGGTGTTTTTCAACGTTGAGGTTGTTGAAGTTGTTGGTGTTTTTAAAGTTGACGTTGTTGTTCAATTTTTTGGTGTTTTCAATTGTTGAGGTTTTTGTTGAATTTGTTGGTGTTTTTGAATGTTGAGGTTGTTGTTGAATTTGTTGCTATTTTTCATTGTTGAGGTTGTTGTTGAATTTGTTGTTGTTTTCGAATGTTGAGGTTGGAGTTGAATTGTTTGGTGTTTTTCATTGTTGAGGTTTTTCTTGAATTTGTTGGTCTCTTTGAATGTTGAGGTTGTTAAATCTAATGGCTTTTTTCAAAATTGAGGTTGTTGCATTTTTTGTGTTTTTCATTGTTGACGTTTTTGTTGAATACGTTGGTGTTTTTCATTGTTGAGGTTGTTGTTGAATTTGTTGGTGATTTTCAATATTGAGGTTGTAGTTGAATTTGTTGGTGTTTTTCATTCTTGAGGTTCTTGTTGAATTTTTTGATGTTATTCATTGCTGAGGTTGTTGTTGAATTTGTTGGTGATTTTCAATGTTGAGGTTGTTAAATTTATTGGTGTCATCAATGGTTTTTTTTGATCAGTTTTGTATTTTTCAATGTTGAGGTTGTTGTTGAATTTGTTGATGTTTTTCAATGTTTAGGTTGTTGAATTTGCTCGGGTTTTTGAATGTTGAGGTTGTTGTTGAATTTTTTGGTGTTTTTCATTGTTGAGGTTGTTGTTGAATTTGTTGTTGTTTTTGAATGTTGAGGTTGTTGTTGAATTTTTTGGTGTTTTTCATTGTTGAGGTTGTTGTTGAATTTGTTGTTGTTTTTGAATGTTGAGGTTGGTGTTGAATTGTTTGGTGTTTTCCATTGTTGACGTTGTTGTTGTTGAATATTTTGGCCTTATTCAATGTTAAGGATCTTGTTGAATTTATTGATGTTATCAATGATTTTTCTTGAACTTTTTTGTATTTTTCAAAGTTGAGGTTGCAGTTGAATTTGTTGGCGTTGTTCAAAGTTGAGGTTGTTGAATTTGTTGGTGTTTTTCAAAGTTGAGGTTGTTGTTGAATTTGTTGGTGTTTTTCAATGTTGAGGTTGTTGAATTTCTTGGTGTTTTTCAAAGTTGACGTTGTTCTTGAATTTTTTGGTGTTCATAATTGTTGAGGTTTTTGTTAAATTTGTTGGTTTTTTTGAATGTTGAGGTTGTTGTTGAATTTTTTGGTGTTTTTCATTGTTGAGGTTGTTGTTGAATTTGTTGTTGTTTTTGAATGTTGAGGTTGGTGTTGAATTGTTTGGTGTTTTCCATTGTTGACGTTGTTGTTGTTGAATTTTTTGATGTTTTTCATTGTTGAGGTTGTTGTTAAATTTGTTGGTGATTTTCAGTATTGAGGTTGTTGTTGAATTTGTTGGTGTCTTTCCATGTTGAGGTTTTTGAATTTGTTTATGTTTTCAAAGTTGCGGTTGTTGTTAAATTTGTTGGTGATGTTCAATATTGTGGTTTTTGTTGAATTTTTTGTTGTTTTTCATTGTTGAGGTTTTTGTTGAATTTTTTGGTGTTTTTGAATGTTGAGGTTGCTGTTGAATTTTTTGGTGTTTTTCACTGTTGAGGTTACTGTTGAATTTGTTGGAGTTTTTCAATTTTGAGGATGTTGTTGAATTTGTATGAGTTTTTCAACGTTGAGGTTGTTGAGTTTGTTGGTGTTTTTCAAAGTTGAGTTTGTTGTTGAATTTTTTGGTGTTTTTCATGGTTGAGTTTTTTGTTGAATTTGTTGTTGTTTTTGAATGTTGAGGTTGTTGTTGAATTTAGTGATTTCTTTCATTGTTGAGGTTGTTGTTGAATTTGTTAGTTATTTTCAATGTTGAGTTTGTTGTTGAATTTGTTGGTGTTTTTCCATGTTGGGATTTTTGAATTTGTTGGTGTTTTTCAAAGTTGAGGTTGTTGTTGAATTTTTTGGTGCTTTCATTGTTGAGGTTTTTGTTGAATTTCTTGGTGTTTTGGAATGTTGAGGTTGTTGTTGTATATTTTGATGTTTTTCAATGTTGAGATTTTTGTTGAATTTGATGGTCATTTTTAATTTTGAGTTTGTTGTTGAATTTTCAGGTGTTTTTCATTGTTGCGGTACATGTTGAATTTGTTGGTGTTTTTCATTTTTGAGGTTGTTGTTGAATTGTTGGTTTTTTTCATTGCTGAGGTTGATGTTGAATTTGTAGGTGATTTTCAATGTTGAGGTTGTTGAATTTATTGGTCTTATCAATGGTTTTTTTTATCTTTTTTGTATTTTTCAAAGTTGAGGTTGCAGTTGAATTTGTTGGTGTTTTTCAATGTTGAGGTTGTTGAATTTGTTGGTGCTTTCCAAAGTTGAGGTTGTTGTTGAATTTTTTGGTGTTTTTCATTGTTGAGGTTTTTGTTGAATTATTTGGTGTTTTTGAATGTTGAGGTTGTTGATGAATTTTTTGGTGTTTTTCATTGTTGAGGTTATTGTTGAATTTGTTGGTGTTTCTTAATGTTGAGGTTGTTGTTGAATTTGTTGGAGTTTTTCAATGTTGAGGTTTTGTTGAATTTGTTGGTGTTTTTAAATGTTGAGGTTGTTGTATTTGTTGGTGTTTTAAAAATGTTGAGGTTGTTGAATTTGTTGGTGTTTTTAAAGTTGACGTTGTTGTTGAATTTTTTGGTGTTTTTAATTGTTGAGGTTGTTGTTGAATTTGTTGTTGTATTTGAATGTTGAGGTTGTTGTTGAATTGCTTGGTGCTTTTCATTGTTGAGGTTGTTGTTGTTGAATTATTTGATATTTTTCATTGTTGAGGTTGTTGTTTAATTTGTTGGTGATTTTCAAAGCTGAGGTTGTTGTTGAATTTGTTGGTTTATTTGAATGTTGAGGTTGTTAAATCTATTGGCATTTTTCAAAACTGAGGTTGTTGAATCGTTTGGTGTTTTTCATTGTTGACGTTTTTGTTGAATACGTTGGTGTTTTTCATTGTTCAGGTTGTTGTTGAATTTGTTTGTGATTTTCATTCTTGAGGTTGTAGTTGAATATGTTGGTGTTTTTCATTCTTGAGGTTCTTGTTGAATTTTTTGATGTTCTTCATTGCTGAGGTTGTTGTTGAATATGTTGGTGATTTTCAATCTAGAGGGTTTTGAATTTATTGTTGTCATCAATGGATTTCTTTGATCATTTTTTAATTTTTCAAAGTTGAGGTTGTTATTGAATTTGTTGGTGTTTTTCAATGTTGAGGTTGTTGAATTTGTTGGTGTTTTTGAATGTTGAGGTTGTTGTTGAATTTTTTTGTTCTTTTTCATTGTTGAGGTTGTTGTTGAATTTGTTGGAGTTTTTCAATGTTGAGGTTGTTGTTGAATTTGTTGGTGTTTTTGAATGTTGAGGTTGTTGTTGAATTTTTTTGTTCTTTTTCATTGTTGAGGTTGTTGTTGAATTTGTTGGTGTTTTGAACATTGAGATTGTTGTTGAATTATTTTGTGTTTTTCATTGTTGAGGTTGTTGTTGAATTTTTGGAGATTTTCAATATTAAGGATCTTGTTGAATTTATTCGTGTTATCAATGATTTTCCTTCTTCTTTTATGTATTTTTCAAAGTTGAGGTTGCAGTTGAATTTGTTGGTGTTTTGCAAAGTTGAGGTTGTTGTTGAATGTTTTGATATTTTTCAATGTTGAGGTTTTTGTTGAATTTGTTGGTGTATTTGAATGTTGAGGTTGTTGTTGAATTTGTTGGTGTTTTTCAATGTTGAGGTTATTGAATTTGTTGGTGTTTTTCAAAGTTGAGGTTGTTGTTGAATTTTTTTGGTGTTTTCATTGTTGAGGTTTTTGTTGAATTTCTTGGTGTTTTGGAATGTTGAGGTTGTTGTTGTATATTTTGATGTTTTTCAATGTTGAGATTTTTGTTGAATTTGATGGTCATTTTTAATTTTGAGTTTGTTGTTGAATTTTCAGGTGTTTTTCATTGTTGCGGTACATGTTGAATTTGTTGGTGTTTTTCATTTTTGAGGTTGTTGTTGAATTGTTGGTTTTTTTCATTGCTGAGGTTGATGTTGAATTTGTTGGTGATTTTCAATGTTGAGGTTGTTGAATTTATTGGTCTTATCAATGGTTTTTTTTATCTTTTTTGTATTTTTCAAAGTTGAGGTTGCAGTTGAATTTGTTGGTGTTCTTCAATTTTGAGGTTGTTGAATTTGTTGGTGCTTTCCAAAGTTGAGGTTGTTGTTGAATTATTTGGTGTTTTTGAATGTTGAGGTTGTTGATGAATTTTTTGGTGTTTTTCATTGTTGAGGTTATTGTTGAATTTGTTGGTGTTTCTTAATGTTGAGGTTGTTGTTGAATTTGTTGGAGATTTTCAATGTTGAGGTTTTGTTGAATTTGTTGGTGTTTTTCAATGTTGAGGTTGTTGAATTTGTTGGTGTTTTTCAATGTTGAGGTTGTTGAATTTGTTGGTGTTTTTAAAGTTGACATTGTTGTTGAATTTTTTGGTGTTTTTAATTGTTGAGGTTTTTGTTGAATTTGTTGGTGTTTTTGAATGTTGAGGTTGGTGTTGAATTGCTTGGTGCTTTTCATTGTTGAGGTTGTTGTTAAATTTGTTGGTGATTTTCAAAGCTGAGGTTGTTGTTGAATATGTTGGTGTTTTTGAATGTTGAGGTTGTTAAATCTATTGGCATTTTTCAATACTGAGGTTGTTGAATCTTTTTGTGTTTTTCATTGTTGACGTTTTTGTTGAATACGTTGGTGTTTTTCATTGTTCAGGTTGTTGTTGAATTTGTTTGTGATTTTCAATATTGAGGTTGTAGTTGAATATGTTGGTGTTTTTCTTTCTTGAGGTTCTTGTTGAATTTTTTGATGTTCTCCATTGCTGAGGTTGTTGTTGAATTTGTTGGTGATTTTCAATCTAGAGGTTTTTGAATTTATTGGTGTCATCAATGGATTTCTTTGATCATTTTTTACTTTTTCAAAGTTGAGGTTGTTGTTGAATTTGTTGGTGTTTTTCAATGTTGAGGTTGTTGAATTTGTTGGTGTTTTTCAAAGTTGAGATTGTTGTTGAATTTTTTTGGCGTTTTTCATTGTTGAGGTTGTTGTTGAATTTGTTGGAGTTTTTCAATGTTGAGGTTGTTGTTGAATTTGGTGGTGTTTTTGAATGTTGAGGTTTTTGTAGAATTTTTTGTTTTTTTTCATTGTTGAGGTTGTTGTTGAATTTGTTGTTGTTTTTGAATGTTGAGGTTGCTGTTGAATTGTTTGGTGTTTTCCATTGTTGACGTTGTTGTTGTTGAATTTTATTGATGTTTTTCATTGTTGAGGTTGTTGTTAAATTTGTTGGTGATTTACAATATTGAGGTTGTTGTTGAATTAGTTGGCGTTTTTCCATGTTGAATGTTTTGAATTTGTTTATGTTTTCAAAGTTGAGGTTGTTGTTAAATTTGTTGGTGATTTTCAATACTGAGGTTGTTGTTGAATTTTTTGGTGTTTTTCATTGTTGAGGTTGTTGTTGAAACTGTTGGAGTTTTTCAATGTTGAGGTTCTTGTTGAATTATTTGGTGTTTTTCATTGTTGAGGTCGTTGTTGTTGAATTGTTTGCCTGTTTTCATTGCTGAGGTTGTTGATGAATTTGGTGGTGATTTTCAATATTGAGGTTGTTGTTGAATTTGTTGGTGTTTTTCAATCGTGAGGTTGTTGTTGAATTTTTTGGTGTTTTTCATTGTTGAGGCTTTTGTTGAATTTGTTGTTCTTTTTGAATGTTGAGGTTGTTATGAATTTTTTGGTGTTTTTCATTGTTGAGGTTTTTGTTGAATTTGTTGATGTTTTTCATTGTTGAGGTTGTTGTTGAATTTGTTGGAGATTTTCAATATTGAGGTTGCAGTTGAATTTGTTGTTGTTTTTCCATGTTGAGGTTTTTGAATTTGTTGGTGTTTTTCATTGTTGAGGTTGTTGTTGAATTTGTTGTTGTTTTTGAATGTTGAGGTTGGTGTTGAATTGTTTGGTGTTTTCCATTGTTGACGTTGTTGTTGTTGAATTTTTTGATGTTTTTCATTGTTGAGGTTGTTGTTAAATTTGTTGGTGATTTACAATATTGAGGTTGTTGTTGAATTAGTTGGTGTTTTTCCATGTTGAGGTTTTTGAATTTGTTTATGTTTTCAAAGTTGCGGTTGTTGTTGAATTTTTTGCTGATTTTCAATATTGAGGTCGTTGTTGAATTTCTTAGTGTATTCAATGTTTTTTTTTTAACCTTTTGAGGTTTTTGTTGAATTTGTTGGTGTTTTTGAATGTTGAGGTTGTTGTTGAATTTGTTGGTGATTTTCAATATTGAGGTTATGGTTGAATTTGTTGGTGTTTTTCCATGTTGAGGTTTTTGAATTTGTTCGTGTTTTTCAAAGTTGAGGTTGTTGTTGAATTTTTTGATGTTTTTCAATGTTGAGGTTGTTGTTGAATTTGTTGGTGTTTTTCAATGTTGAGGTTGTTGAATTTCTTGGTGTTTTTCAAAGTTGACGTTGTTCTTGAATTTTTTGGTGTTCATAATTGTTGAGGTTTTTGTTAAATTTGTTGGTTTTTTTGAATGTTGAGGTTGTTGTTGAATTTTTTGGTGTTTTTCATTGTTGAGGTTGTTGTTGAATTTGTTGTTGTTTTTGAATGTTGAGGTTGGTGTTGAATTGTTTGGTGTTTTCCATTGTTGACGTTGTTGTTGTTGAATTTTTTGATGTTTTTCATTGTTGAGGTTGTTGTTAAATTTGTTGGTGATTTTCAGTATTGAGGTTGTTGTTGAATTTGTTGGTGTCTTTCCATGTTGAGGTTTTTGAATTTGTTTATGTTTTCAAAGTTGCGGTTGTTGTTAAATTTGTTGGTGATGTTCAATATTGTGGTTTTTGTTGAATTTTTTGTTGTTTTTCATTGTTGAGGTTTTTGTTGAATTTTTTGGTGTTTTTCACTGTTGAGGTTACTGTTGAATTTGTTGGAGTTTTTCAATTTTGAGGATGTTGTTGAATTTGTATGAGTTTTTCAACGTTGAGGTTGTTGAATTTGTTGGTGTTTTTCAAAGTTGAGTTTGTTGTTGAATTTTTTGGTGTTTTTCATGGTTGAGTTTTTTGTTGAATTTGTTGTTGTTTTTGAATGTTGAGGTTGTTGTTGAATTTAGTGATTTCTTTCATTGTTGAGGTTGTTGTTGAATTTGTTAGTTATTTTCAATGTTGAGTTTGTTGTTGAATTTGTTGGTGTTTTTCCATGTTGGGATTTTTGAATTTGTTGGTGTTTTTCAAAGTTGAGGTTGTTGTTGAATTTTTGGTGCTTTCATTGTTGAGGTTTTTGTTGAATTTCTTGGTGTTTTGGAATGTTGAGGTTGTTGTTGTATATTTTGATGTTTTTCAATGTTGAGATTTTTGTTGAATTTGATGGTCATTTTTAATTTTGAGTTTGTTGTTGAATTTTCAGGTGTTTTTCATTGTTGCGGTACATGTTGAATTTGTTGGTGTTTTTCATTTTTGAGGTTGTTGTTGAATTGTTGGTTTTTTTCATTGCTGAGGTTGATGTTGAATTTGTAGGTGATTTTCAATGTTGAGGTTGTTGAATTTATTGGTCTTATC
Source organism: Cetorhinus maximus (assembly GCF_964194155.1). Lineage (NCBI taxonomy): Eukaryota > Metazoa > Chordata > Chondrichthyes > Lamniformes > Cetorhinidae > Cetorhinus > Cetorhinus maximus. The sequence continues at coordinate 90,219 of NW_027596750.1, read as the reverse complement.
AATGGTTTTTTTTATCTTTTTTGTATTTTTCAAAGTTGAGGTTGCAGTTGAATTTGTTGGTGTTTTTCAATGTTGAGGTTGTTGAATTTGTTGGTGCTTTCCAAAGTTGAGGTTGTTGTTGAATTTTTTGGTGTTTTTCATTGTTGAGGTTTTTGTTGAATTATTTGGTGTTTTTGAATGTTGAGGTTGTTGATGAATTTTTTGGTGTTTTTCATTGTTGAGGTTATTGTTGAATTTGTTGGTGTTTCTTAATGTTGAGGTTGTTGTTGAATTTGTTGGAGTTTTTCAATGTTGAGGTTTTGTTGAATTTGTTGGTGTTTTTAAATGTTGAGGTTGTTGTATTTGTTGGTGTTTTAAAAATGTTGAGGTTGTTGAATTTGTTGGTGTTTTTAAAGTTGACGTTGTTGTTGAATTTTTTGGTGTTTTTAATTGTTGAGGTTGTTGTTGAATTTGTTGTTGTATTTGAATGTTGAGGTTGTTGTTGAATTGCTTGGTGCTTTTCATTGTTGAGGTTGTTGTTGTTGAATTATTTGATATTTTTCATTGTTGAGGTTGTTGTTTAATTTGTTGGTGATTTTCAAAGCTGAGGTTGTTGTTGAATTTGTTGGTTTATTTGAATGTTGAGGTTGTTAAATCTATTGGCATTTTTCAAAACTGAGGTTGTTGAATCGTTTGGTGTTTTTCATTGTTGACGTTTTTGTTGAATACGTTGGTGTTTTTCATTGTTCAGGTTGTTGTTGAATTTGTTTGTGATTTTCATTCTTGAGGTTGTAGTTGAATATGTTGGTGTTTTTCATTCTTGAGGTTCTTGTTGAATTTTTTGATGTTCTTCATTGCTGAGGTTGTTGTTGAATATGTTGGTGATTTTCAATCTAGAGGGTTTTGAATTTATTGTTGTCATCAATGGATTTCTTTGATCATTTTTTAATTTTTCAAAGTTGAGGTTGTTATTGAATTTGTTGGTGTTTGTCAATGTTGAGGTTGTTGAATTTGTTGGTTTTTTTCCAAGTTGAGATTGTTGTTGAATTTTTTTTGGCGTTTTTCATTGTTGAGGTTGTTGTTGAATTTGTTGGAGTTTTTCAATGTTGAGGTTGTTGTTGAATTTGTTGGTGTTTTTGAATGTTGAGGTTGTTGTTGAATTTTTTTGTTCTTTTTCATTGTTGAGGTTGTTGTTGAATTTGTTGGTGTTTTTGAATGTTGAGGTTGTTGTTGAATTTGTTGGTGATTTTCAATATTGAGGTTATGGTTGAATTTGTTGGTGTTTTTCCATGTTGAGGTTTTTGAATTTGTTCGTGTTTTTCAAAGTTGAGGTTGTTGTTGAATTTTTTGATGTTTTTCAATGTTGAGGTTGTTGTTGAATTTGTTGGTGTTTTTCAATGTTGAGGTTGTTGAATTTCTTGGTGTTTTTCAAAGTTGACGTTGTTCTTGAATTTTTTGGTGTTCATAATTGTTGAGGTTTTTGTTAAATTTGTTGGTTTTTTTGAATGTTGAGGTTGTTGTTGAATTTTTTGGTGTTTTTCATTGTTGAGGTTGTTGTTGAATTTGTTGTTGTTTTTGAATGTTGAGGTTGGTGTTGAATTGTTTGGTGTTTTCCATTGTTGACGTTGTTGTTGTTGAATTTTTTGATGTTTTTCATTGTTGAGGTTGTTGTTAAATTTGTTGGTGATTTTCAGTATTGAGGTTGTTGTTGAATTTGTTGGTGTCTTTCCATGTTGAGGTTTTTGAATTTGTTTATGTTTTCAAAGTTGCGGTTGTTGTTAAATTTGTTGGTGATGTTCAATATTGTGGTTTTTGTTGAATTTTTTGTTGTTTTTCATTGTTGAGGTTTTTGTTGAATTTTTTGGTGTTTTTCACTGTTGAGGTTACTGTTGAATTTGTTGGAGTTTTTCAATTTTGAGGATGTTGTTGAATTTGTATGAGTTTTTCAACGTTGAGGTTGTTGAATTTGTTGGTGTTTTTCAAAGTTGAGTTTGTTGTTGAATTTTTTGGTGTTTTTCATGGTTGAGTTTTTTGTTGAATTTGTTGTTGTTTTTGAATGTTGAGGTTGTTGTTGAATTTAGTGATTTCTTTCATTGTTGAGGTTGTTGTTGAATTTGTTAGTTATTTTCAATGTTGAGTTTGTTGTTGAATTTGTTGGTGTTTTTCCATGTTGGGATTTTTGAATTTGTTGGTGTTTTTCAAAGTTGAGGTTGTTGTTGAATTTTTTGGTGCTTTCATTGTTGAGGTTTTTGTTGAATTTCTTGGTGTTTTGGAATGTTGAGGTTGTTGTTGTATATTTTGATGTTTTTCAATGTTGAGATTTTTGTTGAATTTGATGGTCATTTTTAATTTTGAGTTTGTTGTTGAATTTTCAGGTGTTTTTCATTGTTGCGGTACATGTTGAATTTGTTGGTGTTTTTCATTTTTGAGGTTGTTGTTGAATTGTTGGTTTTTTTCATTGCTGAGGTTGATGTTGAATTTGTAGGTGATTTTCAATGTTGAGGTTGTTGAATTTATTGGTCTTATCAATGGTTTTTTTTATCTTTTTTGTATTTTTCAAAGTTGAGGTTGCAGTTGAATTTGTTGGTGTTTTTCAATGTTGAGGTTGTTGAATTTGTTGGTGCTTTCCAAAGTTGAGGTTGTTGTTGAATTTTTTGGTGTTTTTCATTGTTGAGGTTTTTGTTGAATTATTTGGTGTTTTTGAATGTTGAGGTTGTTGATGAATTTTTTGGTGTTTTTCATTGTTGAGGTTATTGTTGAATTTGTTGGTGTTTCTTAATGTTGAGGTTGTTGTTGAATTTGTTGGAGTTTTTCAATGTTGAGGTTTTGTTGAATTTGTTGGTGTTTTTAAATGTTGAGGTTGTTGTATTTGTTGGTGTTTTAAAAATGTTGAGGTTGTTGAATTTGTTGGTGTTTTTAAAGTTGACGTTGTTGTTGAATTTTTTGGTGTTTTTAATTGTTGAGGTTGTTGTTGAATTTGTTGTTGTATTTGAATGTTGAGGTTGTTGTTGAATTGCTTGGTGCTTTTCATTGTTGAGGTTGTTGTTGTTGAATTATTTGATATTTTTCATTGTTGAGGTTGTTGTTTAATTTGTTGGTGATTTTCAAAGCTGAGGTTGTTGTTGAATTTGTTGGTTTATTTGAATGTTGAGGTTGTTAAATCTATTGGCATTTTTCAAAACTGAGGTTGTTGAATCGTTTGGTGTTTTTCATTGTTGACGTTTTTGTTGAATACGTTGGTGTTTTTCATTGTTCAGGTTGTTGTTGAATTTGTTTGTGATTTTCATTCTTGAGGTTGTAGTTGAATATGTTGGTGTTTTTCATTCTTGAGGTTCTTGTTGAATTTTTTGATGTTCTTCATTGCTGAGGTTGTTGTTGAATATGTTGGTGATTTTCAATCTAGAGGGTTTTGAATTTATTGTTGTCATCAATGGATTTCTTTGATCATTTTTTAATTTTTCAAAGTTGAGGTTGTTATTGAATTTGTTGGTGTTTGTCAATGTTGAGGTTGTTGAATTTGTTGGTTTTTTTCCAAGTTGAGATTGTTGTTGAATTTTTTTGGCGTTTTTCATTGTTGAGGTTGTTGTTGAATTTGTTGGAGTTTTTCAATGTTGAGGTTGTTGTTGAATTTGTTGGTGTTTTTGAATGTTGAGGTTGTTGTTGAATTTTTTTGTTCTTTTTCATTGTTGAGGTTGTTGTTGAATTTGTTGGTGTTTTGAACATTGAGATTGTTGTTGAATTATTTTGTGTTTTTCATTGTTGAGGTTGTTGTTGAATTTTTGGAGATTTTCAATATTAAGGATCTTGTTGAATTTATTCGTGTTATCAATGATTTTCCTTCTTCTTTTATGTATTTTTCAAAGTTGAGGTTGCAGTTGAATTTGTTGGTGTTTTGCAAAGTTGAGGTTGTTGTTGAATGTTTTGATATTTTTCAATGTTGAGGTTTTTGTTGAATTTGTTGGTGTATTTGAATGTTGAGGTTGTTGTTGAATTTGTTGGTGTTTTTCAATGTTGAGGTTATTGAATTTGTTGGTGTTTTTCAAAGTTGAGGTTGTTGTTGAATTTTTTTGGTGTTTTCATTGTTGAGGTTTTTGTTGAATTTCTTGGTGTTTTGGAATGTTGAGGTTGTTGTTGTATATTTTGATGTTTTTCAATGTTGAGATTTTTGTTGAATTTGATGGTCATTTTTAATTTTGAGTTTGTTGTTGAATTTTCAGGTGTTTTTCATTGTTGCGGTACATGTTGAATTTGTTGGTGTTTTTCATTTTTGAGGTTGTTGTTGAATTGTTGGTTTTTTTCATTGCTGAGGTTGATGTTGAATTTGTAGGTGATTTTCAATGTTGAGGTTGTTGAATTTATTGGTCTTATCAATGGTTTTTTTTATCTTTTTTGTATTTTTCAAAGTTGAGGTTGCAGTTGAATTTGTTGGTGTTCTTCAATTTTGAGGTTGTTGAATTTGTTGGTGCTTTCCAAAGTTGAGGTTGTTGTTGAATTTTTTGGTGTTTTTTATTGTTGAGGTTTTTGTTGAATTATTTGGTGTTTTTGAATGTTGAGGTTGTTGATGAATTTTTTGGTGTTTTTCATTGTTGAGGTTATTGTTGAATTTGTTGGTGTTTCTTAATGTTGAGGTTGTTGTTGAATTTGTTGGAGATTTTCAATGTTGAGGTTTTGTTGAATTTGTTGGTGTTTTTCAATGTTGAGGTTGTTGAATTTGTTGGTGTTTTTCAATGTTGAGGTTGTTGAATTTGTTGGTGTTTTTAAAGTTGACATTGTTGTTGAATTTTTTGGTGTTTTTAATTGTTGAGGTTTTTGTTGAATTTGTTGGTGTTTTTGAATGTTGAGGTTGGTGTTGAATTGCTTGGTGCTTTTCATTGTTGAGGTTGTTGTTAAATTTGTTGGTGATTTTCAAAGCTGAGGTTGTTGTTGAATATGTTGGTGTTTTTGAATGTTGAGGTTGTTAAATCTATTGGCATTTTTCAATACTGAGGTTGTTGAATCTTTTTGTGTTTTTCATTGTTGACGTTTTTGTTGAATACGTTGGTGTTTTTCATTGTTCAGGTTGTTGTTGAATTTGTTTGTGATTTTCAATATTGAGGTTGTAGTTGAATATGTTGGTGTTTTTCTTTCTTGAGGTTCTTGTTGAATTTTTTGATGTTCTTCATTGCTGAGGTTGTTGTTGAATTTGTTGGTGATTTTCAATCTAGAGGTTTTTGAATTTATTGGTGTCATCAATGGATTTCTTTGATCATTTTTTACTTTTTCAAAGTTGAGGTTGTTGTTGAATTTGTTGGTGTTTTTCAATGTTGAGGTTGTTGAATTTGTTGGTGTTTTTCAAATTTGAGATTGTTGTTGAATTTTTTTGGCGTTTTTCATTGTTGAGGTTGTTGTTGAATTTGTTGGAGTTTTTCAATGTTGAGGTTGTTGTTGAATTTGGTGGTGTTTTTGAATGTTGAGGTTTTTGTAGAATTTTTTGTTTTTTTTCATTGTTGAGGTTGTTGTTGAATTTGTTGTTGTTTTTGAATGTTGAGGTTGCTGTTGAATTGTTTGGTGTTTTCCATTGTTGACGTTGTTGTTGTTGAATTTTATTGATGTTTTTCATTGTTGAGGTTGTTGTTAAATTTGTTGGTGATTTACAATATTGAGGTTGTTGTTGAATTAGTTGGCGTTTTTCCATGTTGAATGTTTTGAATTTGTTTATGTTTTCAAAGTTGAGGTTGTTGTTAAATTTGTTGGTGATTTTCAATACTGAGGTTGTTGTTGAATTTTTTGGCGTTTTTCATTGTTGAGGTTGTTGTTGAAACTGTTGGAGTTTTTCAATGTTGAGGTTCTTGTTGAATTATTTGGTGTTTTTCATTGTTGAGGTCGTTGTTGTTGAATTGTTTGCCTGTTTTCATTGCTGAGGTTGTTGATGAATTTGGTGGTGATTTTCAATATTGAGGTTGTTGTTGAATTTGTTGGTGTTTTTCAATCGTGAGGTTGTTGTTGAATTTTTTGGTGTTTTTCATTGTTGAGGCTTTTGTTGAATTTGTTGTTCTTTTTGAATGTTGAGGTTGTTATGAATTTTTTGGTGTTTTTCATTGTTGAGGTTTTTGTTGAATTTGTTGATGTTTTTCATTGTTGAGGTTGTTGTTGAATTTGTTGGAGATTTTCAATATTGAGGTTGCAGTTGAATTTGTTGTTGTTTTTCCATGTTGAGGTTTTTGAATTTGTTGGTGTTTTTCATTGTTGAGGTTGTTGTTGAATTTGTTGTTGTTTTTGAATGTTGAGGTTGGTGTTGAATTGTTTGGTGTTTTCCATTGTTGACGTTGTTGTTGTTGAATTTTTTGATGTTTTTCATTGTTGAGGTTGTTGTTAAATTTGTTGGTGATTTACAATATTGAGGTTGTTGTTGAATTAGTTGGTGTTTTTCCATGTTGAGGTTTTTGAATTTGTTTATGTTTTCAAAGTTGCGGTTGTTGTTGAATTTTTTGCTGATTTTCAATATTGAGGTCGTTGTTGAATTTCTTAGTGTATTCAATGTTTTTTTTTTAATCTTTTGAGGTTTTTGTTGAATTTGTTGGTGTTTTTGAATGTTGAGGTTGTTGTTGAATTTGTTGGTGATTTTCAATATTGAGGTTATGGTTGAATTTGTTGGTGTTTTTCCATGTTGAGGTTTTTGAATTTGTTCGTGTTTTTCAAAGTTGAGGTTGTTGTTGAATTTTTTGATGTTTTTCAATGTTGAGGTTGTTGTTGAATTTGTTGGTGTTTTTCAATGTTGAGGTTGTTGAATTTCTTGGTGTTTATCAAAGTTGACGTTGTTCTTGAATTTTTTGGTGTTCATAATTGTTGAGGTTTTTGTTAAATTTGTTGGTTTTTTTGAATGTTGAGGTTGTTGTTGAATTTTTTGGTGTTTTTCATTGTTGAGGTTGTTGTTGAATTTGTTGTTGTTTTTGAATGTTGAGGTTGGTGTTGAATTGTTTGGTGTTTTCCATTGTTGACGTTGTTGTTGTTGAATTTTTTGATGTTTTTCATTGTTGAGGTTGTTGTTAAATTTGTTGGTGATTTTCAGTATTGAGGTTGTTGTTAAATTTGTTGGTGTCTTTCCATGTTGAGGTTTTTGAATTTGTTTATGTTTTCAAAGTTGCGGTTGTTGTTAAATTTGTTGGTGATGTTCAATATTGTGGTTTTTGTTGAATTTTTTGTTGTTTTTCATTGTTGAGGTTTTTGTTGAATTTTTTTGGTGTTTTTGAATGTTGAGGTTGCTGTTGAATTTTTTGGTGTTTTTCACTGTTGAGGTTACTGTTGAATTTGTTGGAGTTTTTCAATTTTGAGGATGTTGTTGAATTTGTATGAGTTTTTCAACGTTGAGGTTGTTGAATTTGTTGGTGTTTTTCAAAGTTGAGTTTGTTGTTGAATTTTTTGGTGTTTTTCATGGTTGAGTTTTTTGTTGAATTTGTTGTTGTTTTTGAATGTTGAGGTTGTTGTTGAATTTAGTGATTTCTTTCATTGTTGAGGTTGTTGTTGAATTTGTTAGTTATTTTCAATGTTGAGTTTGTTGTTGAATTTGTTGGTGTTTTTCCATGTTGGGATTTTTGAATTTGTTGGTGTTTTTCAAAGTTGAGGTTGTTGTTGAATTTTTTGGTGCTTTCATTGTTGAGGTTTTTGTTGAATTTCTTGGTGTTTTGGAATGTTGAGGTTGTTGTTGTATATTTTGATGTTTTTCAATGTTGAGATTTTTGTTGAATTTGATGGTCATTTTTAATTTTGAGTTTGTTGTTGAATTTTCAGGTGTTTTTCATTGTTGCGGTACATGTTGAATTTGTTGGTGTTTTTCATTTTTGAGGTTGTTGTTGAATTGTTGGTTTTTTTCATTGCTGAGGTTGATGTTGAATTTGTAGGTGATTTTCAATGTTGAGGTTGTTGAATTTATTGGTCTTATCAATGGTTTTTTTTATCTTTTTTGTATTTTTCAAAGTTGAGGTTGCAGTTGAATTTGTTGGTGTTTTTCAATGTTGAGGTTGTTGAATTTGTTGGTGCTTTCCAAAGTTGAGGTTGTTGTTGAATTTTTTGGTGTTTTTCATTGTTGAGGTTTTTGTTGAATTATTTGGTGTTTTTGAATGTTGAGGTTGTTGATGAATTTTTTGGTGTTTTTCATTGTTGAGGTTATTGTTGAATTTGTTGGTGTTTCTTAATGTTGAGGTTGTTGTTGAATTTGTTGGAGTTTTTCAATGTTGAGGTTTTGTTGAATTTGTTGGTGTTTTTAAATGTTGAGGTTGTTGAATTTGTTGGTGTTTTAAAAATGTTGAGGTTGTTGAATTTGTTGGTGTTTTTAAAGTTGACGTTGTTGTTGAATTTTTTGGTGTTTTTAATTGTTGAGGTTTTTGTTGAATTTGTTGGTGTTTTTGAATGTTGAGGTTGTTGTTGATTTTTTTGTTTTTTTTCATTGATGAGGTTGTTGTTGAATTTGTTGTTGTATTTGAATGTTGAGGTTGTTGTTGAATTGCTTGGTGCTTTTCATTGTTGAGGTTGTTGTTGTTGAATTATTTGATATTTTTCATTGTTGAGGTTGTTGTTTAATTTGTTGGTGATTTTCAAAGCTGAGGTTGTTGTTGAATTTGTTGGTTTATTTGAATGTTGAGGTTGTTAAATCTATTGGCATTTTTCAAAACTGAGGTTGTTGAATCGTTTGGTGTTTTTCATTGTTGACGTTTTTGTTGAATACGTTGGTGTTTTTCATTGTTCAGGTTGTTGTTGAATTTGTTTGTGATTTTCATTCTTGAGGTTGTAGTTGAATATGTTGGTGTTTTTCATTCTTGAGGTTCTTGTTGAATTTTTTGATGTTCTTCATTGCTGAGGTTGTTGTTGAATATGTTGGTGATTTTCAATCTAGAGGGTTTTGAATTTATTGTTGTCATCAATGGATTTCTTTGATCATTTTTTAATTTTTCAAAGTTGAGGTTGTTATTGAATTTGTTGGTGTTTTTCAATGTTGAGGTTGTTGAATTTGTTGGTGTTTTTGAATGTTGAGGTTGTTGTTGAATTTTTTTGTTCTTTTTCATTGTTGAGGTTGTTGTTGAATTTGTTGGAGTTTTTCAATGTTGAGGTTGTTGTTGAATTTGTTGGTGTTTTTGAATGTTGAGGTTGTTGTTGAATTTTTTTGTTCTTTTTCATTGTTGAGGTTGTTGTTGAATTTGTTGGTGTTTTGAACATTGAGATTGTTGTTGAATTATTTTGTGTTTTTCATTGTTGAGGTTGTTGTTGAATTTTTGGAGATTTTCAATATTAAGGATCTTGTTGAATTTATTCGTGTTATCAATGATTTTCCTTCTTCTTTTATGTATTTTTCAAAGTTGAGGTTGCAGTTGAATTTGTTGGTGTTTTGCAAAGTTGAGGTTGTTGTTGAATGTTTTGATATTTTTCAATGTTGAGGTTTTTGTTGAATTTGTTGGTGTATTTGAATGTTGAGGTTGTTGTTGAATTTGTTGGTGTTTTTCAATGTTGAGGTTATTGAATTTGTTGGTGTTTTTCAAAGTTGAGGTTGTTGTTGAATTTTTTTGGTGTTTTCATTGTTGAGGTTTTTGTTGAATTTCTTGGTGTTTTGGAATGTTGAGGTTGTTGTTGTATATTTTGATGTTTTTCAATGTTGAGATTTTTGTTGAATTTGATGGTCATTTTTAATTTTGAGTTTGTTGTTGAATTTTCAGGTGTTTTTCATTGTTGCGGTACATGTTGAATTTGTTGGTGTTTTTCATTTTTGAGGTTGTTGTTGAATTGTTGGTTTTTTTCATTGCTGAGGTTGATGTTGAATTTGTTGGTGATTTTCAATGTTGAGGTTGTTGAATTTATTGGTCTTATCAATGGTTTTTTTTATCTTTTTTGTATTTTTCAAAGTTGAGGTTGCAGTTGAATTTGTTGGTGTTCTTCAATTTTGAGGTTGTTGAATTTGTTGGTGCTTTCCAAAGTTGAGGTTGTTGTTGAATTATTTGGTGTTTTTGAATGTTGAGGTTGTTGATGAATTTTTTGGTGTTTTTCATTGTTGAGGTTATTGTTGAATTTGTTGGTGTTTCTTAATGTTGAGGTTGTTGTTGAATTTGTTGGAGATTTTCAATGTTGAGGTTTTGTTGAATTTGTTGGTGTTTTTCAATGTTGAGGTTGTTGAATTTGTTGGTGTTTTTCAATGTTGAGGTTGTTGAATTTGTTGGTGTTTTTAAAGTTGACATTGTTGTTGAATTTTTTGGTGTTTTTAATTGTTGAGGTTTTTGTTGAATTTGTTGGTGTTTTTGAATGTTGAGGTTGGTGTTGAATTGCTTGGTGCTTTTCATTGTTGAGGTTGTTGTTAAATTTGTTTGTGATTTTCAAAGCTGAGGTTGTTGTTGAATATGTTGGTGTTTTTGAATGTTGAGGTTGTTAAATCTATTGGCATTTTTCAATACTGAGGTTGTTGAATCTTTTTGTGTTTTTCATTGTTGACGTTTTTGTTGAATACGTTGGTGTTTTTCATTGTTCAGGTTGTTGTTGAATTTGTTTGTGATTTTCAATATTGAGGTTGTAGTTGAATATGTTGGTGTTTTTCTTTCTTGAGGTTCTTGTTGAATTTTTTGATGTTCTCCATTGCTGAGGTTGTTGTTGAATTTGTTGGTGATTTTCAATCTAGAGGTTTTTGAATTTATTGGTGTCATCAATGGATTTCTTTGATCATTTTTTACTTTTTCAAAGTTGAGGTTGTTGTTGAATTTGTTGGTGTTTTTCAATGTTGAGGTTGTTGAATTTGTTGGTGTTTTTCAAAGTTGAGATTGTTGTTGAATTTTTTTGGCGTTTTTCATTGTTGAGGTTGTTGTTGAATTTGTTGGAGTTTTTCAATGTTGAGGTTGTTGTTGAATTTGGTGGTGTTTTTGAATGTTGAGGTTTTTGTAGAATTTTTTGTTTTTTTTCATTGTTGAGGTTGTTGTTGAATTTGTTGTTGTTTTTGAATGTTGAGGTTGCTGTTGAATTGTTTGGTGTTTTCCATTGTTGACGTTGTTGTTGTTGAATTTTATTGATGTTTTTCATTGTTGAGGTTGTTGTTAAATTTGTTGGTGATTTACAATATTGAGGTTGTTGTTGAATTAGTTGGCGTTTTTCCATGTTGAATGTTTTGAATTTGTTTATGTTTTCAAAGTTGAGGTTGTTGTTAAATTTGTTGGTGATTTTCAATACTGAGGTTGTTGTTGAATTTTTTGGTGTTTTTCATTGTTGAGGTTGTTGTTGAAACTGTTGGAGTTTTTCAATGTTGAGGTTCTTGTTGAATTATTTGGTGTTTTTCATTGTTGAGGTCGTTGTTGTTGAATTGTTTGCCTGTTTTCATTGCTGAGGTTGTTGATGAATTTGGTGGTGATTTTCAATATTGAGGTTGTTGTTGAATTTGTTGGTGTTTTTCAATCGTGAGGTTGTTGTTGAATTTTTTGGTGTTTTTCATTGTTGAGGCTTTTGTTGAATTTGTTGTTCTTTTTGAATGTTGAGGTTGTTATGAATTTTTTGGTGTTTTTCATTGTTGAGGTTTTTGTTGAATTTGTTGATGTTTTTCATTGTTGAGGTTGTTGTTGAATTTGTTGGAGATTTTCAATATTGAGGTTGCAGTTGAATTTGTTGTTGTTTTTCCATGTTGAGGTTTTTGAATTTGTTGGTGTTTTTCATTGTTGAGGTTGTTGTTGAATTTGTTGTTGTTTTTGAATGTTGAGGTTGGTGTTGAATTGTTTGGTGTTTTCCATTGTTGACGTTGTTGTTGTTGAATTTTTTGATGTTTTTCATTGTTGAGGTTGTTGTTAAATTTGTTGGTGATTTACAATATTGAGGTTGTTGTTGAATTAGTTGGTGTTTTTCCATGTTGAGGTTTTTGAATTTGTTTATGTTTTCAAAGTTGCGGTTGTTGTTGAATTTTTTGCTGATTTTCAATATTGAGGTCGTTGTTGAATTTCTTAGTGTATTCAATGTTTTTTTTTTAATCTTTTGAGGTTTTTGTTGAATTTGTTGGTGTTTTTGAATGTTGAGGTTGTTGTTGAATTTGTTGGTGATTTTCAATATTGAGGTTATGGTTGAATTTGTTGGTGTTTTTCCATGTTGAGGTTTTTGAATTTGTTCGTGTTTTTCAAAGTTGAGGTTGTTGTTGAATTTTTTGATGTTTTTCAATCTTGAGGTTGTTGTTGAATTTGTTGGTGTTTTTCAATGTTGAGGTTGTTGAATTTCTTGGTGTTTTTCAAAGTTGACGTTGTTCTTGAATTTTTTGGTGTTCATAATTGTTGAGGTTTTTGTTAAATTTGTTGGTTTTTTTGAATGTTGAGTTTGTTGTTGAATTTGTTGTTGTTTTTGAATGTTGAGGTTGGTGTTGAATTGTTTGGTGTTTTCCATTGTTGACGTTGTTGTTGTTGAATTTTTTGATGTTTTTCATTGTTGAGGTTGTTGTTAAATTTGTTGGTGATTTTCAGTATTGAGGTTGTTGTTGAATTTGTTGGTGTCTTTCCATGTTGAGGTTTTTGAATTTGTTTATGTTTTCAAAGTTGCGGTTGTTGTTAAATTTGTTGGTGATGTTCAATATTGTGGTTTTTGTTGAATTTTTTGTTGTTTTTCATTGTTGAGGTTTTTGTTGAATTTTTTTGGTGTTTTTGAATGTTGAGGTTGCTGTTGAATTTTTTGGTGTTTTTCACTGTTGAGGTTACTGTTGAATTTGTTGGAGTTTTTCAATTTTGAGGATGTTGTTGAATTTGTATGAGTTTTTCAACGTTGAGGTTGTTGAGTTTGTTGGTGTTTTTCAAAGTTGAGTTTGTTGTTGAATTTTTTGGTGTTTTTCATGGTTGAGTTTTTTGTTGAATTTGTTGTTGTTTTTGAATGTTGAGGTTGTTGTTGAATTTAGTGATTTCTTTCATTGTTGAGGTTGTTGTTGAATTTGTTAGTTATTTTCAATGTTGAGTTTGTTGTTGAATTTGTTGGTGTTTTTCCATGTTGGGATTTTTGAATTTGTTGGTGTTTTTCAAAGTTGAGGTTGTTGTTGAATTTTTTGGTGCTTTCATTGTTGAGGTTTTTGTTGAATTTCTTGGTGTTTTGGAATGTTGAGGTTGTTGTTGTATATTTTGATGTTTTTCAATGTTGAGATTTTTGTTGAATTTGATGGTCATTTTTAATTTTGAGTTTGTTGTTGAATTTTCAGGTGTTTTTCATTGTTGCGGTACATGTTGAATTTGTTGGTGTTTTTCATTTTTGAGGTTGTTGTTGAATTGTTGGTTTTTTTCATTGCTGAGGTTGATGTTGAATTTGTAGGTGATTTTCAATGTTGAGGTTGTTGAATTTATTGGTCTTATCAATGGTTTTTTTTATCTTTTTTGTATTTTTCAAAGTTGAGGTTGCAGTTGAATTTGTTGGTGTTTTTCAATGTTGAGGTTGTTGAATTTGTTGGTGCTTTCCAAAGTTGAGGTTGTTGTTGAATTTTTTGGTGTTTTTCATTGTTGAGGTTTTTGTTGAATTATTTGGTGTTTTTGAATGTTGAGGTTGTTGATGAATTTTTTGGTGTTTTTCATTGTTGAGGTTATTGTTGAATTTGTTGGTGTTTCTTAATGTTGAGGTTGTTGTTGAATTTGTTGGAGTTTTTCAATGTTGAGGTTTTGTTGAATTTGTTGGTGTTTTTAAATGTTGAGGTTGTTGAATTTGTTGGTGTTTTAAAAATGTTGAGGTTGTTGAATTTGTTGGTGTTTTTAAAGTTGACGTTGTTGTTGAATTTTTTGGTGTTTTTAATTGTTGAGGTTTTTGTTGAATTTGTTGGTGTTTTTGAATGTTGAGGTTGTTGTTGATTTTTTTGTTTTTTTTCATTGATGAGGTTGTTGTTGAATTTGTTGTTGTATTTGAATGTTGAGGTTGTTGTTGAATTGCTTGGTGCTTTTCATTGTTGAGGTTGTTGTTGTTGAATTATTTGATATTTTTCATTGTTGAGGTTGTTGTTTAATTTGTTGGTGATTTTCAAAGCTGAGGTTGTTGTTGAATTTGTTGGTTTATTTGAATGTTGAGGTTGTTAAATCTATTGGCATTTTTCAAAACTGAGGTTGTTGAATCGTTTGGTGTTTTTCATTGTTGACGTTTTTGTTGAATACGTTGGTGTTTTTCATTGTTCAGGTTGTTGTTGAATTTGTTTGTGATTTTCATTCTTGAGGTTGTAGTTGAATATGTTGGTGTTTTTCATTCTTGAGGTTCTTGTTGAATTTTTTGATGTTCTTCATTGCTGAGGTTGTTGTTGAATATGTTGGTGATTTTCAATCTAGAGGGTTTTGAATTTATTGTTGTCATCAATGGATTTCTTTGATCATTTTTTAATTTTTCAAAGTTGAGGTTGTTATTGAATTTGTTGGTGTTTGTCAATGTTGAGGTTGTTGAATTTGTTGGTTTTTTTCCAAGTTGAGATTGTTGTTGAATTTTTTTGGCGTTTTTCATTGTTGAGGTTGTTGTTGAATTTGTTGGAGTTTTTCAATGTTGAGGTTGTTGTTGAATTTGTTGGTGTTTTTGAATGTTGAGGTTGTTGTTGAATTTTTTTGTTCTTTTTCATTGTTGAGGTTGTTGTTGAATTTGTTGGTGTTTTGAACATTGAGATTGTTGTTGAATTATTTTGTGTTTTTCATTGTTGAGGTTGTTGTTGAATTTTTGGAGATTTTCAATATTAAGGATCTTGTTGAATTTATTCGTGTTATCAATGATTTTCCTTCTTCTTTTATGTATTTTTCAAAGTTGAGGTTGCAGTTGAATTTGTTGGTGTTTTGCAAAGTTGAGGTTGTTGTTGAATGTTTTGATATTTTTCAATGTTGAGGTTTTTGTTGAATTTGTTGGTGTATTTGAATGTTGAGGTTGTTGTTGAATTTGTTGGTGTTTTTCAATGTTGAGGTTATTGAATTTGTTGGTGTTTTTCAAAGTTGAGGTTGTTGTTGAATTTTTTTGGTGTTTTCATTGTTGAGGTTTTTGTTGAATTTCTTGGTGTTTTGGAATGTTGAGGTTGTTGTTGTATATTTTGATGTTTTTCAATGTTGAGATTTTTGTTGAATTTGATGGTCATTTTTAATTTTGAGTTTGTTGTTGAATTTTCAGGTGTTTTTCATTGTTGCGGTACATGTTGAATTTGTTGGTGTTTTTCATTTTTGAGGTTGTTGTTGAATTGTTGGTTTTTTTCATTGCTGAGGTTGATGTTGAATTTGTAGGTGATTTTCAATGTTGAGGTTGTTGAATTTATTGGTCTTATCAATGGTTTTTTTTATCTTTTTTGTATTTTTCAAAGTTGAGGTTGCAGTTGAATTTGTTGGTGTTCTTCAATTTTGAGGTTGTTGAATTTGTTGGTGCTTTCCAAAGTTGAGGTTGTTGTTGAATTTTTTGGTGTTTTTTATTGTTGAGGTTTTTGTTGAATTATTTGGTGTTTTTGAATGTTGAGGTTGTTGATGAATTTTTTGGTGTTTTTCATTGTTGAGGTTATTGTTGAATTTGTTGGTGTTTCTTAATGTTGAGGTTGTTGTTGAATTTGTTGGAGATTTTCAATGTTGAGGTTTTGTTGAATTTGTTGGTGTTTTTCAATGTTGAGGTTGTTGAATTTGTTGGTGTTTTTCAATGTTGAGGTTGTTGAATTTGTTGGTGTTTTTAAAGTTGACATTGTTGTTGAATTTTTTGGTGTTTTTAATTGTTGAGGTTTTTGTTGAATTTGTTGGTGTTTTTGAATGTTGAGGTTGGTGTTGAATTGCTTGGTGCTTTTCATTGTTGAGGTTGTTGTTAAATTTGTTGGTGATTTTCAAAGCTGAGGTTGTTGTTGAATATGTTGGTGTTTTTGAATGTTGAGGTTGTTAAATCTATTGGCATTTTTCAATACTGAGGTTGTTGAATCTTTTTGTGTTTTTCATTGTTGACGTTTTTGTTGAATACGTTGGTGTTTTTCATTGTTCAGGTTGTTGTTGAATTTGTTTGTGATTTTCAATATTGAGGTTGTAGTTGAATATGTTGGTGTTTTTCTTTCTTGAGGTTCTTGTTGAATTTTATGATGTTCTTCATTGCTGAGGTTGTTGTTGAATTTGTTGGTGATTTTCAATCTAGAGGTTTTTGAATTTATTGGTGTCATCAATGGATTTCTTTGATCATTTTTTACTTTTTCAAAGTTGAGGTTGTTGTTGAATTTGTTGGTGTTTTTCAATGTTGAGGTTGTTGAATTTGTTGGTGTTTTTCAAAGTTGAGATTGTTGTTGAATTTTTTTGGCGTTTTTCATTGTTGAGGTTGTTGTTGAATTTGTTGGAGTTTTTCAATGTTGAGGTTGTTGTTGAATTTGGTGGTGTTTTTGAATGTTGAGGTTTTTGTAGAATTTTTTGTTTTTTTTCATTGTTGAGGTTGTTGTTGAATTTGTTGTTGTTTTTGAATGTTGAGGTTGCTGTTGAATTGTTTGGTGTTTTCCATTGTTGACGTTGTTGTTGTTGAATTTTATTGATGTTTTTCATTGTTGAGGTTGTTGTTAAATTTGTTGGTGATTTACAATATTGAGGTTGTTGTTGAATTAGTTGGCGTTTTTCCATGTTGAATGTTTTGAATTTGTTTATGTTTTCAAAGTTGAGGTTGTTGTTAAATTTGTTGGTGATTTTCAATACTGAGGTTGTTGTTGAATTTTTTGGCGTTTTTCATTGTTGAGGTTGTTGTTGAAACTGTTGGAGTTTTTCAATGTTGAGGTTCTTGTTGAATTATTTGGTGTTTTTCATTGTTGAGGTCGTTGTTGTTGAATTGTTTGCCTGTTTTCATTGCTGAGGTTGTTGATGAATTTGGTGGTGATTTTCAATATTGAGGTTGTTGTTGAATTTGTTGGTGTTTTTCAATCGTGAGGTTGTTGTTGAATTTTTTGGTGTTTTTCATTGTTGAGGCTTTTGTTGAATTTGTTGTTCTTTTTGAATGTTGAGGTTGTTATGAATTTTTTGGTGTTTTTCATTGTTGAGGTTTTTGTTGAATTTGTTGATGTTTTTCATTGTTGAGGTTGTTGTTGAATTTGTTGGAGATTTTCAATATTGAGGTTGCAGTTGAATTTGTTGTTGTTTTTCCATGTTGAGGTTTTTGAATTTGTTGGTGTTTTTCATTGTTGAGGTTGTTGTTGAATTTGTTGTTTTTTTGAATGTTGAGGTTGGTGTTGAATTGTTTGGTGTTTTCCATTGTTGACGTTGTTGTTGTTGAATTTTTTGATGTTTTTCATTGTTGAGGTTGTTGTTAAATTTGTTGGTGATTTACAATATTGAGGTTGTTGTTGAATTAGTTGGTGTTTTTCCATGTTGAGGTTTTTGAATTTGTTTATGTTTTCAAAGTTGCGGTTGTTGTTGAATTTTTTGCTGATTTTCAATATTGAGGTCGTTGTTGAATTTCTTAGTGTATTCAATGTTTTTTTTTTAATCTTTTGAGGTTTTTGTTGAATTTGTTGGTGTTTTTGAATGTTGAGGTTGTTGTTGAATTTGTTGGTGATTTTCAATATTGAGGTTATGGTTGAATTTGTTGGTGTTTTTCCATGTTGAGGTTTTTGAATTTGTTCGTGTTTTTCAAAGTTGAGGTTGTTGTTGAATTTTTTGATGTTTTTCAATGTTGAGGTTGTTGTTGAATTTGTTGGTGTTTTTCAATGTTGAGGTTGTTGAATTTCTTGGTGTTTTTCAAAGTTGACGTTGTTCTTGAATTTTTTGGTGTTCATAATTGTTGAGGTTTTTGTTAAATTTGTTGGTTTTTTTGAATGTTGAGGTTGTTGTTGAATTTTTTGGTGTTTTTCATTGTTGAGGTTGTTGTTGAATTTGTTGTTGTTTTTGAATGTTGAGGTTGGTGTTGAATTGTTTGGTGTTTTCCATTGTTGACGTTGTTGTTGTTGAATTTTTTGATGTTTTTCATTGTTGAGGTTGTTGTTAAATTTGTTGGTGATTTTCAGTATTGAGGTTGTTGTTGAATTTGTTGGTGTCTTTCCATGTTGAGGTTTTTGAATTTGTTTATGTTTTCAAAGTTGCGGTTGTTGTTAAATTTGTTGGTGATGTTCAATATTGTGGTTTTTGTTGAATTTTTTGTTGTTTTTCATTGTTGAGGTTTTTGTTGAATTTTTTTGGTGTTTTTGAATGTTGAGGTTGCTGTTGAATTTTTTGGTGTTTTTCACTGTTGAGGTTACTGTTGAATTTGTTGGAGTTTTTCAATTTTGAGGATGTTGTTGAATTTGTATGAGTTTTTCAACGTTGAGGTTGTTGAATTTGTTGGTGTTTTTCAAAGTTGAGTTTGTTGTTGAATTTTTTGGTGTTTTTCATGGTTGAGTTTTTTGTTGAATTTGTTGTTGTTTTTGAATGTTGAGGTTGTTGTTGAATTTAGTGATTTCTTTCATTGTTGAGGTTGTTGTTGAATTTGTTAGTTATTTTCAATGTTGAGTTTGTTGTTGAATTTGTTGGTGTTTTTCCATGTTGGGATTTTTGAATTTGTTGGTGTTTTTCAAAGTTGAGGTTGTTGTTGAATTTTTTGGTGCTTTCATTGTTGAGGTTTTTGTTGAATTTCTTGGTGTTTTGGAATGTTGAGGTTGTTGTTGTATATTTTGATGTTTTTCAATGTTGAGATTTTTGTTGAATTTGATGGTCATTTTTAATTTTGAGTTTGTTGTTGAATTTTCAGGTGTTTTTCATTGTTGCGGTACATGTTGAATTTGTTGGTGTTTTTCATTTTTGAGGTTGTTGTTGAATTGTTGGTTTTTTTCATTGCTGAGGTTGATGTTGAATTTGTAGGTGATTTTCAATGTTGAGGTTGTTGAATTTATTGGTCTTATCAATGGTTTTTTTTATCTTTTTTGTATTTTTCAAAGTTGAGGTTGCAGTTGAATTTGTTGGTGTTTTTCAATGTTGAGGTTGTTGAATTTGTTGGTGCTTTCCAAAGTTGAGGTTGTTGTTGAATTTTTTGGTGTTTTTCATTGTTGAGGTTTTTGTTGAATTATTTGGTGTTTTTGAATGTTGAGGTTGTTGATGAATTTTTTGGTGTTTTTCATTGTTGAGGTTATTGTTGAATTTGTTGGTGTTTCTTAATGTTGAGGTTGTTGTTGAATTTGTTGGAGTTTTTCAATGTTGAGGTTTTGTTGAATTTGTTGGTGTTTTTAAATGTTGAGGTTGTTGAATTTGTTGGTGTTTTAAAAATGTTGAGGTTGTTGAATTTGTTGGTGTTTTTAAAGTTGACGTTGTTGTTGAATTTTTTGGTGTTTTTAATTGTTGAGGTTTTTGTTGAATTTGTTGGTGTTTTTGAATGTTGAGGTTGTTGTTGATTTTTTTGTTTTTTTTCATTGATGAGGTTGTTGTTGAATTTGTTGTTGTATTTGAATGTTGAGGTTGTTGTTGAATTGCTTGGTGCTTTTCATTGTTGAGGTTGTTGTTGTTGAATTATTTGATATTTTTCATTGTTGAGGTTGTTGTTTAATTTGTTGGTGATTTTCAAAGCTGAGGTTGTTGTTGAATTTGTTGGTTTATTTGAATGTTGAGGTTGTTAAATCTATTGGCATTTTTCAAAACTGAGGTTGTTGAATCGTTTGGTGTTTTTCATTGTTGACGTTTTTGTTGAATACGTTGGTGTTTTTCATTGTTCAGGTTGTTGTTGAATTTGTTTGTGATTTTCATTCTTGAGGTTGTAGTTGAATATGTTGGTGTTTTTCATTCTTGAGGTTCTTGTTGAATTTTTTGATGTTCTTCATTGCTGAGGTTGTTGTTGAATATGTTGGTGATTTTCAATCTAGAGGGTTTTGAATTTATTGTTGTCATCAATGGATTTCTTTGATCATTTTTTAATTTTTCAAAGTTGAGGTTGTTATTGAATTTGTTGGTGTTTGTCAATGTTGAGGTTGTTGAATTTGTTGGTTTTTTTCCAAGTTGAGATTGTTGTTGAATTTTTTTGGCGTTTTTCATTGTTGAGGTTGTTGTTGAATTTGTTGGAGTTTTTCAATGTTGAGGTTGTTGTTGAATTTGTTGGTGTTTTTGAATGTTGAGGTTGTTGTTGAATTTTTTTGTTCTTTTTCATTGTTGAGGTTGTTGTTGAATTTGTTGGTGTTTTGAACATTGAGATTGTTGTTGAATTATTTTGTGTTTTTCATTGTTGAGGTTGTTGTTGAATTTTTGGAGATTTTCAATATTAAGGATCTTGTTGAATTTATTCGTGTTATCAATGATTTTCCTTCTTCTTTTATGT
This sequence comes from Cetorhinus maximus, assembly GCF_964194155.1. Classification (NCBI taxonomy): domain Eukaryota; kingdom Metazoa; phylum Chordata; class Chondrichthyes; order Lamniformes; family Cetorhinidae; genus Cetorhinus; species Cetorhinus maximus. The sequence continues at coordinate 70,065 of NW_027596750.1, read as the reverse complement.
ATTTTTCAAAGTTGAGGTTGCAGTTGAATTTGTTGGTGTTTTTGAATGTTGAGGTTGTTGTTGAATTTGTTGGTGTTTTTCAATGTTGAGGTTATTGAATTTGTTGGTGTTTTTCAAAGTTGAGGTTGTTGTTGAATTTTTTTGGTGTTTTCATTGTTGAGGTTTTTGTTGAATTTCTTGGTGTTTTGGAATGTTGAGGTTGTTGTTGTATATTTTGATGTTTTTCAATGTTGAGATTTTTGTTGAATTTGATGGTCATTTTTAATTTTGAGTTTGTTGTTGAATTTTCAGGTGTTTTTCATTGTTGCGGTACATGTTGAATTTGTTGGTGTTTTTCATTTTTGAGGTTGTTGTTGAATTGTTGGTTTTTTTCATTGCTGAGGTTGATGTTGAATTTGTTGGTGATTTTCAATGTTGAGGTTGTTGAATTTATTGGTCTTATCAATGGTTTTTTTTATCTTTTTTGTATTTTTCAAAGTTGAGGTTGCAGTTGAATTTGTTGGTGTTCTTCAATTTTGAGGTTGTTGAATTTGTTGGTGTTTATGAATGTTGAAGCTGTTGATGAATTTTTTGGAGTTTTTTATTGTTGAGGTTTTTGTTGAATTATTTGGTGTTTTTGAATGTTGAGGTTGTTGATGAATTTTTTGGTGTTTTTCATTGTTGAGGTTATTGTTGAATTTGTTGGTGTTTTTGAATGTTGAGGTTGTTGTTGAATTTGTTGGAGATTTTCAATGTTGAGGTTTTGTTGAATTTGTTGGTGTTTTTCAATGTTGAGGTTGTTGAATTTGTTGGTGTTTTTCAATGTTGAGGTTGTTGAATTTGTTGGTGTTTTTAAAGTTGACATTGTTGTTGAATTTTTTGGTGTTTTTAATTGTTGAGGTTTTTGTTGAATTTGTTGGTGTTTTTGAATGTTGAGGTTGGTGTTGAATTGCTTGGTGCTTTTCATTGTTGAGGTTGTTGTTAAATTTGTTGGTGATTTTCAATGCTGAGGTTGTTGTTGAATATGTTGGTGTTTTTGAATGTTGAGGTTGTTAAATCTATTGGCATTTTTCAATACTGAGGTTGTTGAATCTTTTTGTGTTTTTCATTGTTGACGTTTTTGTTGAATACGTTGGTGTTTTTCATTGTTCAGGTTGTTGTTGAATTTGTTTGTGATTTTCAATATTGAGGTTGTAGTTGAATATGTTGGTGTTTTTCTTTCTTGAGGTTCTTGTTGAATTTTTTGATGTTCTTCATTGCTGAGGTTGTTGTTGAATTTGTTGGTGATTTTCAATCTAGAGGTTTTTGAATTTATTGGTGTCATCAATGGATTTCTTTGATCATTTTTTACTTTTTCAAAGTTGAGGTTGTTGTTGAATTTGTTGGTGTTTTTCAATGTTGAGGTTGTTGAATTTGTTGGTGTTTTTCAAAGTTGAGATTGTTGTTGAATTTTTTTGGCGTTTTTCATTGTTGAGGTTGTTGTTGAATTTGTTGGAGTTTTTCAATGTTGAGGTTGTTGTTGAATTTGGTGGTGTTTTTGAATGTTGAGGTTTTTGTAGAATTTTTTGTTTTTTTTCATTGTTGAGGTTGTTGTTGAATTTGTTGTTGTTTTTGAATGTTGAGGTTGCTGTTGAATTGTTTGGTGTTTTCCATTGTTGACGTTGTTGTTGTTGAATTTTATTGATGTTTTTCATTGTTGAGGTTGTTGTTAAATTTGTTGGTGATTTACAATATTGAGGTTGTTGTTGAATTAGTTGGCGTTTTTCCATGTTGAATGTTTTGAATTTGTTTATGTTTTCAAAGTTGAGGTTGTTGTTAAATTTGTTGGTGATTTTCAATACTGAGGTTGTTGTTGAATTTTTTGGTGTTTTTCATTGTTGAGGTTGTTGTTGAAACTGTTGGAGTTTTTCAATGTTGAGGTTCTTGTTGAATTATTTGGTGTTTTTCATTGTTGAGGTCGTTGTTGTTGAATTGTTTGCCTGTTTTCATTGCTGAGGTTGTTGATGAATTTGGTGGTGATTTTCAATATTGAGGTTGTTGTTGAATTTGTTGGTGTTTTTCAATCGTGAGGTTGTTGTTGAATTTTTTGGTGTTTTTCATTGTTGAGGCTTTTGTTGAATTTGTTGTTCTTTTTGAATGTTGAGGTTGTTATGAATTTTTTGGTGTTTTTCATTGTTGAGGTTTTTGTTGAATTTGTTGATGTTTTTCATTGTTGAGGTTGTTGTTGAATTTGTTGGAGATTTTCAATATTGAGGTTGCAGTTGAATTTGTTGTTGTTTTTCCATGTTGAGGTTTTTGAATTTGTTGGTGTTTTTCATTGTTGAGGTTGTTGTTGAATTTGTTGTTTTTTTGAATGTTGAGGTTGGTGTTGAATTGTTTGGTGTTTTCCATTGTTGACGTTGTTGTTGTTGAATTTTTTGATGTTTTTCATTGTTGAGGTTGTTGTTAAATTTGTTGGTGATTTACAATATTGAGGTTGTTGTTGAATTAGTTGGTGTTTTTCCATGTTGAGGTTTTTGAATTTGTTTATGTTTTCAAAGTTGCGGTTGTTGTTGAATTTTTTGCTGATTTTCAATATTGAGGTCGTTGTTGAATTTCTTAGTGTATTCAATGTTTTTTTTTTAATCTTTTGAGGTTTTTGTTGAATTTGTTGGTGTTTTTGAATGTTGAGGTTGTTGTTGAATTTGTTGGTGATTTTCAATATTGAGGTTATGGTTGAATTTGTTGGTGTTTTTCCATGTTGAGGTTTTTGAATTTGTTCGTGTTTTTCAAAGTTGAGGTTGTTGTTGAATTTTTTGATGTTTTTCAATGTTGAGGTTGTTGTTGAATTTGTTGGTGTTTTTCAATGTTGAGGTTGTTGAATTTCTTGGTGTTTTTCAAAGTTGACGTTGTTCTTGAATTTTTTGGTGTTCATAATTGTTGAGGTTTTTGTTAAATTTGTTGGTTTTTTTGAATGTTGAGGTTGTTGTTGAATTTTTTGGTGTTTTTCATTGTTGAGGTTGTTGTTGAATTTGTTGTTGTTTTTGAATGTTGAGGTTGGTGTTGAATTGTTTGGTGTTTTCCATTGTTGACGTTGTTGTTGTTGAATTTTTTGATGTTTTTCATTGTTGAGGTTGTTGTTAAATTTGTTGGTGATTTTCAGTATTGAGGTTGTTGTTGAATTTGTTGGTGTCTTTCCATGTTGAGGTTTTTGAATTTGTTTATGTTTTCAAAGTTGCGGTTGTTGTTAAATTTGTTGGTGATGTTCAATATTGTGGTTTTTGTTGAATTTTTTGTTGTTTTTCATTGTTGAGGTTTTTGTTGAATTTTTTTGGTGTTTTTGAATGTTGAGGTTGCTGTTGAATTTTTTGGTGTTTTTCACTGTTGAGGTTACTGTTGAATTTGTTGGAGTTTTTCAATTTTGAGGATGTTGTTGAATTTGTATGAGTTTTTCAACGTTGAGGTTGTTGAATTTGTTGGTGTTTTTCAAAGTTGAGTTTGTTGTTGAATTTTTTGGTCTTTTTCATGGTTGAGTTTTTTGTTGAATTTGTTGTTGTTTTTGAATGTTGAGGTTGTTGTTGAATTTAGTGATTTCTTTCATTGTTGAGGTTGTTGTTGAATTTGTTAGTTATTTTCAATGTTGAGTTTGTTGTTGAATTTGTTGGTGTTTTTCCATGTTGGGATTTTTGAATTTGTTGGTGTTTTTCAAAGTTGAGGTTGTTGTTGAATTTTTTGGTGCTTTCATTGTTGAGGTTTTTGTTGAATTTCTTGGTGTTTTGGAATGTTGAGGTTGTTGTTGTATATTTTGATGTTTTTCAATGTTGAGATTTTTGTTGAATTTGATGGTCATTTTTAATTTTGAGTTTGTTGTTGAATTTTCAGGTGTTTTTCATTGTTGCGGTACATGTTGAATTTGTTGGTGTTTTTCATTTTTGAGGTTGTTGTTGAATTGTTGGTTTTTTTCATTGCTGAGGTTGATGTTGAATTTGTAGGTGATTTTCAATGTTGAGGTTGTTGAATTTATTGGTCTTATCAATGGTTTTTTTTATCTTTTTTGTATTTTTCAAAGTTGAGGTTGCAGTTGAATTTGTTGGTGTTTTTCAATGTTGAGGTTGTTGAATTTGTTGGTGCTTTCCAAAGTTGAGGTTGTTGTTGAATTTTTTGGTGTTTTTCATTGTTGAGGTTTTTGTTGAATTATTTGGTGTTTTTGAATGTTGAGGTTGTTGATGAATTTTTTGGTGTTTTTCATTGTTGAGGTTATTGTTGAATTTGTTGGTGTTTCTTAATGTTGAGGTTGTTGTTGAATTTGTTGGAGTTTTTCAATGTTGAGGTTTTGTTGAATTTGTTGGTGTTTTTAAATGTTGAGGTTGTTGAATTTGTTGGTGTTTTAAAAATGTTGAGGTTGTTGAATTTGTTGGTGTTTTTAAAGTTGACGTTGTTGTTGAATTTTTTGGTGTTTTTAATTGTTGAGGTTTTTGTTGAATTTGTTGGTGTTTTTGAATGTTGAGGTTGTTGTTGATTTTTTTGTTTTTTTTCATTGATGAGGTTGTTGTTGAATTTGTTGTTGTATTTGAATGTTGAGGTTGTTGTTGAATTGCTTGGTGCTTTTCATTGTTGAGGTTGTTGTTGTTGAATTATTTGATATTTTTCATTGTTGAGGTTGTTGTTTAATTTGTTGGTGATTTTCAAAGCTGAGGTTGTTGTTGAATTTGTTGGTTTATTTGAATGTTGAGGTTGTTAAATCTATTGGCATTTTTCAAAACTGAGGTTGTTGAATCGTTTGGTGTTTTTCATTGTTGACGTTTTTGTTGAATACGTTGGTGTTTTTCATTGTTCAGGTTGTTGTTGAATTTGTTTGTGATTTTCATTCTTGAGGTTGTAGTTGAATATGTTGGTGTTTTTCATTCTTGAGGTTCTTGTTGAATTTTTTGATGTTCTTCATTGCTGAGGTTGTTGTTGAATATGTTGGTGATTTTCAATCTAGAGGGTTTTGAATTTATTGTTGTCATCAATGGATTTCTTTGATCATTTTTTAATTTTTCAAAGTTGAGGTTGTTATTGAATTTGTTGGTGTTTTTCAATGTTGAGGTTGTTGAATTTGTTGGTGTTTTTCCAAGTTGAGATTGTTGTTGAATTTTTTTTGGCGTTTTTCATTGTTGAGGTTGTTGTTGAATTTGTTGGAGTTTTTCAATGTTGAGGTTGTTGTTGAATTTGTTGGTGTTTTTGAATGTTGAGGTTGTTGTTGAATTTTTTTGTTCTTTTTCATTGTTGAGGTTGTTGTTGAATTTGTTGGTGTTTTGAACATTGAGATTGTTGTTGAATTATTTTGTGTTTTTCATTGTTGAGGTTGTTGTTGAATTTTTGGAGATTTTCAATATTAAGGATCTTGTTGAATTTATTCGTGTTATCAATGATTTTCCTTCTTCTTTTATGTATTTTTCAAAGTTGAGGTTGCAGTTGAATTTGTTGGTGTTTTTGAATGTTGAGGTTGTTGTTGAATTTGTTGGTGTTTTTCAATGTTGAGGTTATTGAATTTGTTGGTGTTTTTCAAAGTTGAGGTTGTTGTTGAATTTTTTTGGTGTTTTCATTGTTGAGGTTTTTGTTGAATTTCTTGGTGTTTTGGAATGTTGAGGTTGTTGTTGTATATTTTGATGTTTTTCAATGTTGAGATTTTTGTTGAATTTGATGGTCATTTTTAATTTTGAGTTTGTTGTTGAATTTTCAGGTGTTTTTCATTGTTGCGGTACATGTTGAATTTGTTGGTGTTTTTCATTTTTGAGGTTGTTGTTGAATTGTTGGTTTTTTTCATTGCTGAGGTTGATGTTGAATTTGTTGGTGATTTTCAATGTTGAGGTTGTTGAATTTATTGGTCTTATCAATGGTTTTTTTTATCTTTTTTGTATTTTTCAAAGTTGAGGTTGCAGTTGAATTTGTTGGTGTTCTTCAATTTTGAGGTTGTTGAATTTGTTGGTGTTTATGAATGTTGAAGCTGTTGATGAATTTTTTGGTGTTTTTCAAAGTTGAGATTGTTGTTGAATTTGTTGGAGTTTTTCAATGTTGAGGTTGTTGTTGAATTTGTTGGTATTTTTGAATGTTGAGGTTGTTGTTGAATTTTTTGTTGTTTTTCATTGTTGAGGTTGTTGTTGAATTTGTTGTTGTTTTTGAATGTTGAGGTTGGTGTTGAATTGTTTGGTGTTTTCCATTGCTGACGTTGTTGTTGTTGAATTTTTTGATGTTTTTCATTGTTGAGGTTGTTGTTAAATTTGTTGGTGATTTACAATATTGAGGTTGTTGTTGAATTAGTTGTTGTTTTTCCGTGTTGAGGTTTTTGAATTTGTTTATATTTTCAAAGTTGAGGTTGTTGTTAAATTTGTTGGTGATTTTGAATACTGAGGTTGTTGTTGAATTTTTTGGTGTTTTTCGTTGTTGAGGTTGTTGTTGAAATTGTTGGAGATTTTCAATGTTTATGTACTTGTTGAATTATTTGGTGTTTTTCATTGTTGAGGTCGTTGTTGTTGAATTGTTTGCCTGTTTTCATTGCTGAGGTTGTTGATGAATTTGTTGGTGATTTTCAATATTGAGGTTGTTGTTGAATTTATTGGTGTTACCAATGTTTTTTTTAAAAATTTTGTATTTTTCAAAGTTTATTTTGCAATTTAATTTGTTGATGTTTTTGAATGTTGATGTTGTTGAATTTGTTGGTTTTTTTCAAATTTGAGATTGTTGTTGAATTTTTTGGTGTTTTCATGGTTGAGGTTTTTGTTGAATTTGTTGGTGTTTTGGAATGTTGAGGTTGTTGTTGCATTTTTTGATGTTTTTCAATGTTGAGATTTCTGTTGATTTTGATGGTGATTTTCAATTTTGAGTTTGTTGAGGTTCTTGTTGAATTTTTTGATGTTTTTCATTGCTGAGGTTGTTGCTGAATTTGTTGATGATTTTCAATGTTGATGTTGTTGAATTTATTGGTGTTATCAATGGGTTTTTTTTGATCTTTTTTGTTATTTTCAAAGTTGAGGTTGCATTTGAATTTGTTGGTATTCTTCAATGTTGAGCTTGTTGAATTTGTTGGTGTTTTTCAAAGTTGAGGTTGTTGATGAATTTGTTGGTGTTTTTCATTGTTGAGGTTGTTGTTGAATTTGTTGGTGATTTTCAATATTGAGGTTGTAGTTGAATTTGTTGGTGTTTTTCCATGTTGAGCTTTTTGAATTTGGTGATGTTTTTCGAATTTGAGGTTTTTGTTGAATATTTTGGTGTTCTTCAATGTTGAGGTTGTTCTTGAATTATTTGGTGATTTTCAATATTGAGGTTTTTGTTGAATTTATTGGTGTATTCAATGTTTTTTTTTGAATCTTATTGTATTTGTCAAAGTTGAGGTTGCAGTTGAATTTGTTCGTGTTTCTCAATGTTGAGGTTGTTGAGATTCTTGGTATTTTTCAAAGTTGTGGTTGTTGTTGAATTTTTTGGTGTTTTTCGTTGTTGAGTTTTATGTTGAATTTGTTGTTGTTTTTGAATGTTGAGGTTGTTGTTGAATTTATTGATGTTTTTCATTGGTGAGGATGTTGTTCAATTTGTTCGTAATTTTCAATGTTGAGTTTGTTGTTCAATTTTTTGGTGTTTTTCATTGTTGAGGTTGTTGTTGAAATTGTTGGAGTTTTTCAATGTTGAGGTTGTGGTTGAAATTGTTGGAGTTTTTCAATGTTGTGGTTGTGGTTGAATTTATTGGAGTATACAAGTTTTTTTTTAATCTTTTTGTATTTTTCAAAGTTGATGTTGATGTTGAATTTGTTGGTGTTTTTCAATGTTGACGTTGTTGAATTTGATGGTGTTTTTCATTGTTGTGGTTGTTGTTATTGAATTTTTGATGTTTTTCATTTTTGAGGTTGTTGTTAAATTTGTTGGTGATTTACAATATTGAAGTTGTTGTTGAATTAGTTGGTGTTTTTCCATGTTGAGGTTTTTGAATTTGTTTATGTTTTCAAAGTTGATGTTGTTGTTAAATTTGTTGGTGATTTTGAATACTGAGGTTGTTGTTGAATTTTTTGGTGTTTTTCAATGTTGAGGTTGTTGTTGAAATTGTTGGAGTTTTTCAATGTTGAGGTTCTTGTAGAATTATTTGGTGTTTTTCATTGTTGAGGTCGTTGTTGTTGAATAGTTTCCCTGTTTTCATTGCTGAGGTTGTTGATGAATTTGTTGGTGATTTTCAATATTGAGTTTGTTGTTGAATTTATTGGTGTTACCAATGTTTTTTTAAAACTTTTTTGTATTTTTCAAAGTTGATTTTGCAATTTAATTTGTTGATGTTTTTGAATGTTGATGTTGTTGAATTTGATGGTTTTTTTCAAAGTTGAGATTGTTGTTGAAGTTTTTGGTGTTTTCATTATTGAGGTTTTTGTTGAATTTGTTGGTGTTTTGGAATGTTGAGGTTGTTGTTGCATTTTTTGATGTTTTTCAATGTTGAGATTTCTGATGATTTTGATGGTGATTTTCAATTTTGAGTTTGTTGAGGTTCTTGTTTAATTTTTTGATGTTTTTCATTGCTGAGGTTGTTGCTGAATTTGTTGATGATTTTCAATGTTGATGTTGTTGAATTTATTGGTGTTATCAATGGTTTTTTTTTGATCTTTTTTGTAATTTTCAAAGTTGAGGTTGCATTTGAATTCGTTGGTGTTTTTCAATGTTGATGTTGTTGAATTATTTGGTGTTTTTCAAAGTTGAGGTTGTTGTTGAATTTTTTGGTGTTTTTCATTGTTGAGGTATTTGTTGAATTTTTTGCTGTTTTTGAATGTTGAGGTTGATGTTGAATTTTTTGGTGTTTTCATTGTTGAGGTTGTTGTTGAATTTGTTGGAGTTTTTCAATTTTGAGGTTGTTGTTGAATTTGTAAGTGTTTCTCAACGCTGGGGTTGTTGAATTTGTTGGTGTTTTTCAAAGTTGACGTTGTTGTTGAATTATTTGGTGTTTTTAATTGTTGAGGTTTTTGTTGAATTTGTTGGTGTTTTTGAACGTTGAGGTTGTTGTTGAAATTGTTGGAGTTTTTCAATGTTGAGGTTGTTGTTGATTTTGCTGGTGTTTGGAATATTGAGATTGTTGTTGAATTATTTGGTGTTTTTCATTGTTGAGGTTGTTGTTGAAATTGTTGGGGTTTTTCAATGTTGAGGTTGTTGTTGAATCTTTTGGTATTTTTCATTGATGAGATCGTTGTTGTTGAATTTATTCCTGTTTTTCATTGCTGAGGTTGTTGTTGAATTTTCTGGTGTTTTTGAATGTTGAGGTTGTTGTTGAATTTTTTGGTGTTTTTCAATGTTGAGGTTGTTGTTGAATTTGTTGGTATTTTCGAATGTTGATGTTGTTGTTGATTTTGTTGGTGTTTGGAATATTGAGATTGTTGTTGAATTATTTGGTGTTTTTCATTGTTGAGGTTGTTGTTGAATTTTTTGATGTTTTTCATTGTTGAGGTTGTTGTTGAATTTATTGGTGATTTTCAATATTAAGGATCTTCTTGAATTTATTGGTGTTTTCAATGATTTTTCTTGAACTTTTTTGTATTTTTCAAAGTTGAGGTTGCAGTTGAATATGTTGGTGTTTTTCAAAGTAGAGGTTGTTGAATTTGTTGGTGTTTTTCAAAGTTGAGGTTGTTGTTGAATTTGTTGGTGCTTTTCCATGTTGAGGTTTTTGAATTTCTTTATGTTTTCAAAGTTGAGGTTGTTGTTGAATATTTTGGTGTTTTTCAATGTTAAGGATCTTGTTGAATTTATTGGTGTTATCAATCATTTTTCTTGACCTTTTTTGTATTTTTCAAAGTTGAGGTTGCAGTTGAATTTGTTGATGTTTTTCAAAGTTGAGGTCGTTGAATTTGTTGGTGTTTTTCAAAGTTGAGGTTGTTGTTGAATTTTTTGATGTTTTTCAATGTTGAGGTTGTTGTTGAATTTGTTGGTGTTTTACCATCTTGAGGTTGTTGTTGAATTTATTGGTGTATTCAATGTTTTTTTTGAATCTTTTTGTATTTTTGAAAGTTGAGGTTGCAGTTGAATTTGTTCCTGTTTCACAATGTTGAGGTTGTTGAATTTTTGTAGTGTTTTTCAAAGTTGAGGTTGTTCTTGAATTTTTTTGGGGTTTTTCATTGTTGAGGTTGTTGTTGAATTTGTTGGAGTTTTTCAATGTTGTGGTTGTTGTTGAATTTGTTGGTGTTTTTCAATGTTGAGGTTGTTGAATTTCTTGGTGTTTTTAAAGTTGACGTTGTAGTTGAATGTTTTGGTGTTTTTAATTGTTGAGGTTTTTGTTGAATTTGTTGGTGTTTTTGAATGTTGAAGTTGTTGTTGAATTTTTTGGTTTTTTTCATTGTTGAGGTTTGTGTTGAATTTGTTGTTGTTTTTGAATGTTGAGGTTGGTGTTGAATTGTTTGGTGTTTCCATTGTTGACGTTGTTGTTGAATATTTTTAATGTTTTTCATTGTTGAGGTTGTTGTTAAATTTGTTGCTGGTTTTCAGTGTTGAGGTTGTTGTTGAATTTGTTGGTGATTCTCAATATTGAGGTTGTAGTTGAATTTGTTGTTGTTTTTGAATGTTGAGGTTGTTTTTGAATTTATTGATGTTTTTAATTGTTGAGGTTGTTGTTGCATTTGTTGGTTATTTTCAATGTTGAATTTGTTGTTGAATTTTTTGGTGTTTTTCATTGTTGAGATTGTTGAAATTGTTGGAGTTTTTCAATGTTGAGGTTGTTGTTGAATCATTTGGTATTTTTGAATGTTGAGGTTGTTGATGAATTTTTTGGTGTTTTTCATTGTTGTGTTTTTTGTTGAATTTGTTGGTGTTTGGAATATTGAGATTGTTGTTGATTTATTTGGTGTTTTTCATTGTTGAGGTTGTTGTTGAAATTGTTGGGGTTTTTCAATGTTGAGGTTGTTGTTGAATCTTTTGGTATTTGTCATTGATGAGATCGTTGTTGTTGAATTTATTCCTGTTTTTCATTGCTGAGGTTGTTGTTGAATTTTTTGGTGTTTTTGAATGTTGAGGTTGTTGTTGAATTTTTTGGTGTTTTTCATTGTTGAGGTTGTTGTTGAATTTGTTGGTATTTTCGAATGTTGATGTTGTTGTTGATTTTGTTGGTGTTTGGAATATTGAGATTGTTGTTGAATTATTTGGTGTTTTTCATTGTTGAGGTTGTTGTTGAATTTTTTGATGTTTTTCATTGTTGAGGTTGTTGTTGAATTTATTGGTGATTTTCAATATTAAGGATCTTCTTGAATTTATTGGTGTTTTCAATGATTTTTCTTGAACTTTTTTGTATTTTTCAAAGTTGAGGTTGCAGTTGAATATGTTGGTGTTTTTCAAAGTAGAGGTTGTTGAATTTGTCGGTGTTTTTCAAAGTTGAGGTTGTTGTTGAATTTGTTGGTGCTTTTCCATGTTGAGGTTTTTGAATTTCTTTATGTTTTCAAAGTTGAGGTTGTTGTTGAATATTTTGGTGTTTTTCAATGTTAAGGATCTTGTTGAATTTATTGGTGTTATCAATGATTTTTCTTGAACTTTTTTGTATTTTTCAAAGTTGAGGTTGCAGTTGAATTTATTGGTGTTATCAATGATTTTTCTTGAACTTTTTTGTATTTTTCAAAGTTGAGGTTGCAGTTGAGTTTGTTGATGTTTTTCAAAGTTGAGGTCGTTGAATTTGTTGGTGTTTTTCAAAGTTGAGGTTGTTGTTGAATTTTTTGATGTTTTTCAATGTTGAGGTTGTTGTTGAATTTGTTGGTGTTTTACCATCTTAAGGTTGTTGTTGAATTTATTGGTGTATTCAATGTTTTTTTTGAATCTTTTTGTATTTTTGAAAGTTGAGGTTGCAGTTGAATTTGTTCCTGTTTCACAATGTTGAGGTTGTTGAATTTTTGTAGTGTTTTTCAAAGTTGAGGTTGTTCTTGAATTTTTTTGGGGGTTTTCATTGTTGAGGTTGTTGTTGAATTTGTTGGAGTTTTTCAATGTTGAGGTTGTTGTTGAATTTGTTGGTGTTTTTCAATGTTGAGGTTGTTGAATTTCTTGGTGTTTTTAAAGTTGACGTTGTAGTTGAATGTTTTGGTGTTTTTAATTGTTGAGGTTTTTGTTGAATTTGTTGGTGTTTTTGAATGTTGAAGTTGTTGTTGAATTTTTTGGTTTTTTTCATTGTTGAGGTTGTTGTTGAATTTGTTGTTGTTTTTGAATGTTGAGGTTGGTGTTGAATTGTTTGGTGTTTCCATTGTTGACGTTGTTGTTGAATTTTTTGATGTTTTTCATTGTTGAGGTTGTTGTTAAATTTGTTGGTGATTCTCAATATTGAGGTTGTAGTTGAATTTGTTGTTGTTTTTGAATGTTGAGGTTGTTTTTGAATTTATTGATGTTTTTCATTGTTGAGGTTGTTGTTGAATTTGTTGGTTATTTTCAATGTTGAATTTGTTGTTGAATTTTTTGGTGTTTTTCATTGTTGAGATTGTTGAAATTGTTGGAGTTTTTCAATGTTGAGGTTGTTGTTGAATCATTTGGTATTTTTGAATGTTGAGGTTGTTGATGAATTTTTTGGTGTTTTTCATTGTTGTGGTTTTTGTTGAATTTGTTGGTGTTTGGAATATTGAGATTGTTGTTGAATTATTTGGTGTTTTTCATTGTTGAGGTTGTTGTTGAAATTGTTGTGGTTTTTCAATGTTGAGGTTGTTGTTGAATCTTTTGGTATTTGTCATTGATGAGATCGTTGTTGTTGAATTTATTCCTGTTTTTCATTGCTGAGGTTGTTGTTGAATTTTTTGGTGTTTTTGAATGTTGAGGTTGTTGTTGAATTTTTTGGTGTTTTTCATTGTTGAGGTTGTTGTTGAATTTGTTGGTATTTTCGAATGTTGATGTTGTTGTTGATTTTGTTGGTGTTTGGAATATTGAGATTGTTGTTGAATTATTTGGTGTTTTTCATTGTTGAGGTTGTTGTTGAATTTTTTGATGTTTTTCATTGTTGAGGTTGTTGTTGAATTTATTGGTGATTTTCAATATTAAGGATCTTCTTGAATTTATTGGTGTTTTCAATGATTTTTCTTGAACTTTTTTGTATTTTTCAAAGTTGAGGTTGCAGTTGAATATGTTGGTGTTTTTCAAAGTAGAGGTTGTTGAATTTGTTGGTGTTTTTCAAAGTTGAGGTTGTTGTTGAATTTGTTGGTGCTTTTCCATGTTGAGGTTTTTGAATTTCTTTATGTTTTCAAAGTTGAGGTTGTTGTTGAATATTTTGGTGTTTTTCAATGTTAAGGATCTTGTTGAATTTATTGGTGTTATCAATGATTTTTCTTGAACTTTTTTGTATTTTTCAAAGTTGAGGTTGCAGTTGAATTTGTTGATGTTTTTCAAAGTTGAGGTCGTTGAATTTGTTGGTGTTTTTCAAAGTTGAGGTTGTTGTTGAATTTTTTGATGTTTTTCAATGATGCGGTTGTTATTGAATTTGTTGGTGTTTTAACATCTTGAGGTTGTTGTTGAATTTATTGGTGTATTCAATGTTTTTTTTGAATCTTTTTGTATTTTTGAAAGTTGAGGTTGCATTTGAATTTGTTCCTGTTTCTCAATGTTGAGGTTGTTGAATTTTTTGAGTGTTTTTCAAAGTTGAGGTTGTTGTTGAATTTTTTTGGGGTTTTTCATTGTTGAGGTTGCTGTTGAATTTGTTGGAGTTTTTCAATGTTGAGGTTGTTGTTGAATTTGTTGGTGTTTTTCAATGTTGAGGTTGTTGAATTTCTTGGTGTTTTTAAAGTTGACGTTGTAGTTGAATGTTTTGGTGTTGTTAATTGTTGAGGTTTTTGTTGAATTTGTTGGTGTTTTTGAATGTTGAAGTTGTTGTTGAATTTTTTGGTGTTTTTCATTGTTGAGGTTGTTGTTGAATTTGTTGCTGTTTTTGAATGTTGAGGTTGGTGTTGAATTGTTTGGTGTTTTCCATTGTTGACGTTGTTGTTGAATTTTTTGATGTTTTTCATTGTTGAGGTTGTTGTTAAATTTGTTGCTGGTTTTCAGTGTTGAGGTTGTTGTTGAATTTGTTGGTGATTTTCAATATTGAGGTTGTAGTTGAATTTGTTGGTGTTTTTCCATGTTGAGGTTTTTGAATTTGTTGGTGTTTTTCATTGTTGAGGTTGTTGTTGAATATTTTGGTGTTTTTCAATATTGAGGTTGTTGTTGAATTTTTCGCTGATTTTCAATATTGAGGTTGTTGTTGAATTTATTGGTATATTCAATGATTTTTTTTGAATCTTTTTGCATTTTTCAAAGTTGAGGTTGCATTTGAATTTGTTGGTGTTTCTCAATGTTGAGGTTGTTGAATTTTTTGGTGATTTTCAAAGTTGAGGTTGTTGTTGAATTTGTTGGTGTTTTTCATTGTTGAGTTTTTGGTTGAATTTGTTGTTGTTTTTGAATGTTGAGGTTGTCTTTGAATTTATTGATGTTTTTCATTGTTGAGGTTGTTGTTGAATTTGTTGGTTATTTTCAATGTTGAATTTGTTGTTGAATTTTTTGGTGTTTTTCATTGTTGAGATTGTTTTTGAAATTGTTGGAGTTTTTCAATGTTGAGGTTGTTGTTGAATCATTTGGTATTTTTGAATGTTGAGGTTGTTGATGAATTTTTTGGCGTTTTTCAATGTTGAGGTTTTTGTTGAATTTATTCCTGTTTTTCATTGCTGAGGTTGTTGATGAATTTTTTGGTGTTTTTCAATGTTGAGGTCGTTGTTGTTGAATTGTTTGATGTTTTTCATTGTTGAGGTTGTTGTTGTTGAATTTTTTGATGTTTTTCATTGTTGAGGTTGTTGTTGAATTTATTGGTGATTTTCAATATTAAGGATCTTGTTGAATTTATTGGTGTTATCAATGATTTTTCTTGAACTTTTTTGTATTTTTCAAAGTTGAAGTTGCAGTTGAATATGTTGGTGTTTTTCAAAGTAGTGGTTGTTGAATTTGTCGGTGTTTTTCAAAGTTGAGGTTGTTGTTGAATTTGTTGGTGCTTTTCCATGTTGAGGTTTTTGAATTTGCTTATGTTTTCAAAGTTGAGGTTCTTGTTGAATATTTTGGTGTTTTTCAATGTTAAGGATCTTGTTGAATTTATTGGTGTTATCAATGATTTTTCTTGAACTTTTTTGTATTTTTGAAAGTTGAGGTTGCAGTTGAATTTGTTGATGTTTTTCAAAGTTGAGGTCGTTGAATTTGTTGGTGTTTTTCAAAGTTGAGGTTGTTGTTGAATTTTTTGATGTTTTTCAATGTTGAGGTTGTTGTTTAATTTGTTGGTGTTTTACCATCTTGAGGTTGTTGTTGAATTTATTGGTGTATTCAATGTTTTTTTTGAATCTTTTTGTATTTTTGAAAGTTGAGGTTGCAGTTGAATTTGTTCCTGTTTCTCAATGTTGAGGTTGTTGAATTATTTGAGTGTTTTTCAAAGTTGAGGTTGTTGTTGAATTTTTTTGCCGTTTTTCATTGTTGAGGTTGTTGTTGAATTTGTTGGAGTTTTTCAATGTTGAGGTTGTTGTTGAATTTGTTGGTGTTTTTCAATGTTGAGGTTGTTGAATTTCTTGGTGTTTTTAAAGTTGATGTTGTTGTTGAATGTTTTGGTGTTTTTAATTGTTGAGGTTGTTGTTGAATTTGTTGTTGTTTTTGAATGTTGAGGTTGGTGTTGAATTGTTTGGTGTTTTCCATTGTTGACGTTGTTGTTGTTGAATTTTTTGATGTTTTTCATTGTTGAGGTTGTTGTTAAATTTGTTGGTGATTTTCAATATTGAGGTTGTTGTTGAATTAGTTGGTGTTTTTCCATGTTGAGGTTTTTGAATTTGTTTATGTTTTCAAAGTTGTGGTTGTTGTTAAATTTGATGGTGATTTTCAATACTGAGGTTGTTGTAGAATTTTTTGGTGTTTTTCATTGTTGAGGTTGTTGTTGAAATTGTTGAGGTTTTTCAATGTTGAGGTACTTGTTGAATTATTTGGTGTTTTTCATTGTTGAGGTCGTTGTTGTTGAATTGTTTGCCTGTTTTCATTGCTGAGGTTGTTGATGAATTTGTTGGTGATTTTCAATATAGAGGTTGTTGTTGAATTTATTGGTGTTACCAATGTTTTTTTTAAAACTTTTTTGTATTTTTCAAAGTTTATTTTGCAATTTAATTTGTTGGTGTTTTTCAATGTTGATGTTGTTGAATTTGTTGGTTTTTTTCAAAGTTGAGATTGTTGTTGAATTTTTTGTTGTTTTCATTGTTGAGGTTTTTGTTGAATTTGTTGGTGTTTTGGAATGTTGATGTTGTTGTTGCATTTCTTGATGTTTTTCAATGTTGAGATTTCTGTTGAATTTGATTGTGATTTTCAATTTTGAATTTTTGAGGTTCCTGTTGAATTTTTTGATGTTTTTCATTGCTGAGGTTGTAGTTGAGCTTGTTGATGATTTTCAATGTTCAGGTTACTGAATTTATTGGTGTTATCAATGGTTATTTTTGATGTTTTTTGTAATTTTCAAAGTTGAGGTTGCATTTCAATTTGTTGGTGTTTTTCAATTTTGACGTTGTTGAATTTGTTGGTGTTTTTCAATGTTGAGGTTGTCGTTGAATTTTTTGGTGTTTTTCATTGTTGAGGTATTTGTTGAATTTTTTGGTGTTTTTGAATGTTGAGGTTGCTGTTGAATTTTACGGTGTTTTTCATTGTTGAGGTTGTTGTTGAATTTGTTGGAGTTTTTCAATTTTGAGGTTGTTGTTGAATTTGTAAGTGTTTTTCAACGTTGGGGTTGTTGAATTTGTTGGTGTTTTTCAAAGTTGACGTTGTTGTTGAATTATTTGGTGTTTTTAATTGTGGAGGTTTTTGTTGAATTTGTTGGTGTTTTTGAACGTTGAGGTTGTTGTTGAATTTTTTGGTGTTATTCATTGTTGAGGTTGTTCTAGAATTTGTTGGTGTTTTTGAATGTTGAGGTTTTTGATGAATTTTTTGGTGTTTTTCGTTGTTGGTGTTTTTGTTGAATTTGTTGCTGGTTTTCAGTGTTGAGGTTGTTGTTGAATTATTTGCTGATTTTCAATATTGAGGTTGTAGTTGAATTTGTTGGTGTTTTTCCATGTTGAGGTTTTTGAATTTGTTGGTGTTTTTCATTGTTGAGGTTGTTGTTGAATATTTTGGTGTTTTTCAATATTGAGGTTGTTCTTGAATTTCTTGCGGATTTTCAATGTTGAGGTTGTTGTTGAATTTATTGGTGTATTCAATGATTTTTTTTGAATCTTATTGAATTTTTCAAATTTTAGGTAGCAGTTGAATTTGTTGGTGTTTCTCAATGTTGATGTTGTTGAATTTTTTGGTGATTTTCAAAGTTGAGGTTGTTGTTGAATTTTTTGGTGTTTTTCAATGTTGAGGTTTTTGTTGAATTTTTTGGTTCTTTTGAATGTTGAGTTTGTTGTTGAATTTTTTGGTATTTTTCATTGTTGAGGTTGTTGTTGAAATTGTTGGAGTTTTTCAATGTTGAGGTTGTTGTTGAATCTTTTGGTATTTTTCATGGATGAGATCGTTGTTGTTGAATTTATTCCTGTTTTTCATTGCTGAGGTTGTTGTTGAATTTGTTGGTGTTTTTCATTGTTGAGGTTGTTGTTGTTGAATTTTTTGATGCTTTTCATTGTTGAGGTTGTTTTTGAATTTATTGTTGTTTTTCAATATTAAGGATCTTGTTGAATTTATTGGTGTTATCAATGATTTTTCTTGAACTTTTTTGTATTTTTCAAAGTTGAGGTTGCAGTTGAATTTGTTGGTGTTTTTCAAAGTTGAGGTTCTTGTTGAATATTTTGTGATGTTTTTCATGTTAAGGTTTCTGATGAATTTGTTGGTGTTTTTGAATGTTGAGGTTTTGTTGAATTTGTTGGTGTTTTTCAATGTTGATGTTATTGAATTTGTTGGTGTTTTTCAAGTTGACTTTGTTGTTGAATTTTTTGGTGTTTTTAATTGTTGAGGTTTTTGTTGAATTTGTTGGTGTTTTTGAATGTTGAGATTGTTGTTGAATTTTTTGGTGTTTTTCATTGTTGAGGTTGTTGTTGAATATTTTGTTGTTTTTGAATGTTGAGGTTGGTGTTGAATTGCTAGGTGTTTTTCATTGTTGAGGTTGTTGTTGTTCAATTTTTTGATGTTTTTCAAAGTTGAGGTTGTTTTTAAATTTGTTGGTGATTTTCAAAGCTGAGGTTGTTGTTGAATTTGTTGGTGCATTTGAATGTTGAGGATGTTAAATCTAATGGCGTTTTTCAAAATTGAGGTTGTTGAATTTTTTGGTGTTTTTCATTGTTGAGGTTATTGTTGAATTTGATGGTGTTTCTAAATGTTGAGGTTGTTGTTGAATTTTTTGGTGCTGTTCATTGTTGTGGTTGTTGTTGAATTTGGTGGAGTTTTTCAATGTTGAGGTTTTGTTGAATTTGTTGGTGTTTTTCAATGTTGAGGTTGTTGAATTTGTTGGTGTTTTTAAAGTTGACTTTGTTTTTGAATTTTTTGGTGTTTTTAATTGTTGAGGTTTTTGTTGAATTTGTTGGTGTTTTTGAATGTTGAGATTGTTGTTGAATTTTTTGGTGTTTTTCATTGTTGAGGTTGTTGTTGATTTATTGTTGTTTTTGAATGTTGAGGTTGGTGTTGAATTGCTAGGTTTTTTTCATTGTTGAGGTTGTTGTTGTTCAATTTTTTGATGTTTTTCAAAGTTGAGGTTGTTGTTAAATTTGTTGGTGATTTTCAAAGCTGAGGTTGTTGTTGAATTTGTTGGTGTATTTGAATGTTGAGGATGTTAAACCTAATGGCGTTTTTCAAAATTGAGGTTGTTGAATTTTTTGGTGTATTTCATTGTTGTCGTTTTTGTTGAATACGTTGGTGTTTTTCATTGTTGATGAATTTGTTGGTGATTTTCAATATTGAGATTGTAGTTATATTTGTTGCTGTTTTTCATTCTTCTGGTTCTTGTTGAATTTTTTGATGATTTTCATTGCTGAGGTTGTTGTTGAATTTGTTGGTGATTTTCAATGTTGACGTTGTTGAATTTATTGGTCTCAACAATGGTTTTTTTTGATCATTTTTGTATTTTTCAAAGTTGAGGTTGTTTTTGAATTTGTTGGTGTTTTTCAATGTTGAGCTTGTTGAATTTGCTGGTGTTTTTGAATGTTGAGGTTGTTGTTGAATTTTTTGGTGTTTTTCATTGTTGCGGTTGTTGTTGAATATGTTGTTGTTTTTGAATGTTGAGGTTGTTGATGAATTTTTTGGTGTTTTTCATTGCTGAGGTTGTTGATGAATTTGTTGTTGTTTTTGAACGTTGAGGTTGTTGATGAATTTTTTGGTGTTTCTCGTTGTTGAGGTTTTTGTTGAATTAGTTGCTGGTTTTCAGTGTTGAGGTTGTTGTTGAATTTGTTGGTGATTTTAAATATTGAGGATGTAGTTGAATTTGTAGGTGTTTTGCCATGTTGAGGTTTTTGAATTTGTTGGTGTTTTTCATTGTTGAGGTTGTTGTTGAATATTTTGGTGTTTTTCAATGTTGAGGTTGTTGTTGAATTTTTTGCTGATTTTCAATATTGAGGTTGTTGTTCAATTTATTGGTGTATTCAATGTTTTTTTTGAATCTTTTTGCATTTTTCAAAGTTGAGGTTGCATTTGAAATTGTTGGTGTTTCTCAATGTTGAGGTTGTTGAATTTTTTGGTGCTTTTCATTGATGAGTTTTATGTTGAATTTGTTGTTGTTTTTGAATGTTGAGGTTGTTGTTGAATTTATTGATGTTTTTCATTGTTGAGGTTGTTGTTGAATTTGTTCGTTATTTTCAATGTTGAGTTTGTTGTTGAATTTTTTGGTGTTTTTGAATGTTGAGGTTGTTGTTGAATTTTCTGGTATTTTTCATTTTAGAGGTTGTTGTTGAATATGTTGGAGTTTTTCAATGTTCAGGTTGTTGTTGAATTTGTTGGTGTTTTTCAATGTTGAAGTTGTTGAATTTGTTGGTGTTATTCAAAGTTTACGTTGTTGTTGAATTTGTTGGTGTTTTTAATTGTTGAGCTTTTTGTTTAATTTGTTGGTGTTTTTGATGTTGTGGTTGTTGTTGAGTTTTTAGGTGTTTTTCATTGTTGAGGTTGTAGTTGAATTTGTTGGTGTTTTTGAATGTTGAGGTTGTTGTTGAATTGTTCGATGTTTTTCATTGTTGAGGTTGTTGTTGAATTTATTGACGTTTTTCATTGTTGAGGTTGTTGGTGAATTTTCTGGTATTTTTCATTTTAGAGGTTGTTGTTGAATATGTTGGAGTTTTTCAATGTTGAGGTTGTTGTTGAATTTGTTGGTGTTTTTCAATGTTGAAGTTGTTGAATTTGTTGGTGTTATTCAAAGTTTACGTTGCTGTTGAATTTGTTGGTGTTTTTAATTGTTGAGCTTTTTGTTTAATTTGTTGGTGTTTTTGACGTTGTGGTTGTTGTTGAGTTTTTAGGTGTTTTTCATTGTTGAGGTTGTAGTTGAATTTGTTGGTGTTTTTGAATGTTGAGGTTGTTATTGAATTGTTCGGTGTTTTTCATTGTTGAGGTTGTTGTTGAATTTTTTGACGTTTTTCATTGTTGAGGTTGTTGTTAAATTTGATGGTGATTTTCAATATTGAGGTTGATGTTGAATTTGTTGGTGATTTTCAATGTTGAGGTTGTTGACTTTGTTGGTGTATTCAAAGGTGAGGTTGTTGTTGAATTTGTTGGTGTTTTTCATTGTTGTGGTAATTGTTCAAATTCTTTGAGTTTATCAATGTTGAGGTTTTTATCGATTTGTTTGGTGTATTTCATTGTTGAGGTTGTTGTTTAAATGTTTTGGTGTTTTTCATTGTTGAGGTTGTTGTTGAATTTTTTGATGTTTTTCATTATTGAGGATGTTGTTGAATTTGTTGGAGTTTTTCAATGTTGAGGTTGTTGAATTTGTTGGTGTATTCAAAGGTGAGGTTGTTGTTGAATTTGTTGGTGTATTTGAATGTTGAGGTTGTTAAATCTGTTGGTGTTTTTCAAAATTGAGGTTGTTGTTGAATTTGTTGGTGATTTTCAATGTTGAGGTTGTTGAATTTGTTGGTGTTTTTCAATGCCGATGGTGTTGTTGAATTTGTTGGTGTATTTGAATGTTACGGTTGTTAAATTTGTTGGTGATTTTCAATGTTGAGTTTGTTGTCGAATTTTTTGGTGCTTTTCATTGTTGTGGTAATTGTTCAAATTCTTGGAGTTTTTCAATGTTGAGGTTTTTATTGAGTTTTTTGGTGTATTTCATTGTTGAGGTTGTTGTTGAATTTTTTTGGTGTTTTTCATTGTTGAGGTTGTTGTTGAATTTTTTGATGTTTTTCATTGTTGAGGATGTTGTTGAATTTGTTTGTGTTTTTGATTGTTGAGGTTGTAGTTTTTGTTTTTTGGTGTTTTAGAATGTTGAGGTTGATTTTGAATTTTTTTTGGTGTTTTTCATTGTTGAGGTTCTTGTTGAAATTGTTGGTGTTTTTCAATGTTGAGGTTGTTGAATTAGTTCGTGTTTTTCAAAGTTGATGTTGTTGTTGAATTTTTTCGTATTTTTCATTGTTGAGGTTTTTGTTTAATTTGTTGGTGTTTTTGAATGTTGAGGTTGTTGTTGAATTTTTAGGTGTTTTTCATTGTTGAGGTTGTTGTTGAATTATTTGACGTTTTTCATTGTTGAGGTTGTTGTTAAATTTGATGGTGATTTTCAATATTGAGGTTTTTGTTGAATTTGTTGGTGTTATCAATTTTTATTTTGTTGAACCTTTTTGTATTTTTAAGAGCTGAGGTTGTTGTTGAATTTGTTAGTGTTTTTCAATGTTGAGGTTGTTGAATTTGCTGGTGTATTCAAAGGTGAGGTTGTTGTTGAATTTGTTGTTGTATTTGAATGTTGAGGTTGTTAAATCTGTTGGTGTTTTTCAAAATTGAGGTTGTTGTTGAATTTTTTGGTGTTTTTCACTGTTGCAGTACTTGTTGAATTTGTTGGTGTCTTTCATTGTTGAGGTTGTTGTTGAATTTTTTGATGTTTTTCATTCCTGAGGTTGTTGTTGAATTTGTTGGTGATTTTCAATGTTGAGGTTGTTGAATTTGTTAGTGTTTTTCAATGCCGAGGGTGTTGTTGAAATTGTTGGAGTTTTTCAATGTTGAGGTTGTTGTTGAATTTTTTGGTGGCTTTCATTGATGAGGTCGTTGTTGTTGAATTTTTTGCTGTTTTTCATTGTTGAGGTTGTTGTTAAATTTGTTGGTGATTTTCAATGTAGAGTTTGTTGTTGAATTTTTTGGTGTTTTTCATTGTTGAGGTTGTTGCTGAAATTGTTGGTGTTTTTCAATGTTGAGGTTGTTGTTGAATTTTTTGGTGGCTTTCCTTGATGAGGTCGTTGTTGTTGAATTTTTTGCTGTTTTTCATTGTTGAGGTTGTTGATGAATTTGTTGGTGATGTTCAATATTGAGATTGTTGTTGAAATTATTGGCGTTATCAATGTGTTTTTTTCTCTTTTTTGTTTTTTTCAAACTTCAGTTTGCCCTTTATTTTGGTGGTGTTTTTCAATGTTGAAGTTGTTGAATTTGTTGGTGTTTTTCAAAGTTGTGATTGTTGTTGAATTATTTGGTGTTTTCATTGTTGAGGTTTTTGTTGAATTTGTTGGTGTCTTGGAATGTTAAGGTTGTTTTTGTATATTTTGATGTTTTTCAATGCTGAGATTTTTGTTGAATTTGATGGTGATTTTCAATTTTGTGTTTGTTGTTGAATTATTTGGTGTTTTTCATTGTTCCGGTACTTGTTGAAATTGTTGGAGTTTTTCAATGTTGTGGTTGTTATTGATTTTTTTGGTGGTTTTCATTGTTGAGGTCGTTGTTGTTGAATTTTTTGCTGTTTTTCATTGTTGAGGTTGTTGATGAATTTGTTGGTGATTTTCAATATTGAGTTTGTTGTTGAATTTATTGGTGTTATCAATGTGTTTTTTTAAACTTTATTGTATTTTTCAAACTTGAGTTTGCACTTTAATTTGTTGGTGTTCTCAATGTTGATGTTGTTGAATTTCTTGGTGTTTTTCAAAGTTGTGATTGTTGTTGAATTTTTTGGTGTTTTAATTGTTGAGGATTTTGTTGAATTTGTTGGTGTTTTGGAATGTTGAGGTTGTTGTTGTATTTTTCGATGTTTTTCAAGGTTGAGATTTTTGTGAATTGGAAGGTGATTTTCATTTTTGAGTTTGTTGTCGAATTTTTTGGTGTTTTTCTTTGTTGCGGTACTTGTTGAAAATGTTGGACTCTTTCATTGTTGAGGTTGTTATTGATTTTTTTGGTGTTATTCATTGTTGAGGTCGTTGTTGAATGTTTTTAGTGTTTTTCATTGTTGCGGTTATTGTTGAATTTTTTTGTTGTTTTTCATTGCTGAGGTTTCTGTTGAAATTGTTGGTGTTTTTGAATGTTGTGGCTGTTGATGAATTTTTTGGTGTTTTATATTGTTGAGGTTCTTGTTGAATTTGTTGGAGATTTTCAATGTTGAGGTTATTCTTGAATTTGTTTGTGTTTGTCAATGTTGAGGTTGTTGAATTTGATGGTGTTATTCAAAGTTGAGGTTGTTGTTGAATTTGTTGGTGTTTTTCATTGTTGAGGTTTTGGTTGAATTTGTTGGTGTTGTTGAATGTTGAGGTTGTTGTTTTTATTTTTTGCTGTTTTTGAATGTTGAGGTTGTTGTTGAATTTGTTGGTGTTTTTCATTGTTGAGGTTGTTGTTAAATTTTTTGGTGTTTATGAATGTTGAGGTTATTGTTGAATTTGTTGGTGTTTTTGAATGTTGAGGATGTTGTTGAATTTGTTGGTGTTTTTGAATGTTGACGTTGTTGATGAATTTTTTGGTGTTATTCATTGTTGAGGTTTTTGTTGAATTTGCTGGTGTTTTTCATTGTTGAGGTTGTTGTTGAATTTGTTGGTGATTTTCAATATTGAGGTTGTAGTTGAATTTGTTGGTGTTTTTCAAAGTTGAGGTTGTTGTTGAATTTTTTGGTGATTTTCAATATTGAGGTTGTTGTTGAATCTATTGGTGATTTTCATTGTTGAGGTTGTTGTTGAATTTGTAGGTGTTTTCGAATGTTGAGGTTGTTGTTGAATTTGTTGGTGTTTTGAATGTTGAGGTTGTTGTTGAATTTTTTGGTGCTTTCATTGTTGAGTTTTTTGTTGAATTTTTAGTTGTTTTTGAATGTTGATGTTCTTGTTGAATTTTTTGATGTTTTTCGTTGTTGAGGTTGTTGTTGAATTGTTGGTGATTTTCAATGTTGAGTTTGTTGTTGAATTTTTTGGTGTTTTTTCATTGTTGAGGTTGTTGTTGAAATTGTTGGCGTCTTTAATGTTGAGGTTGTCGTTGAATGTTTTGGTGATTTTCATTGTTGAGGTGGTTGTTGTTGAATTGTTTGCTGTTTTCCATTGTTGAGATTGTTGATGAATTTGTTGGTGATTTTCAATATTGAGGTTGTTGTTGAATTTATTGGTGTTATCAATGTTATTTTAAAATTTTTTTGTATTTTTCGAAGTTTAGTTTGAACTTTAATTTGTTCTTGTTTTTCAATGTTGATGTTGCTGAATTTGTTTAGTGTTTTTCAAAGTTGTGATTGTTGTTGAATTTATTGGGGCTTTCATTGTTCAGGTTTTTGTTGAATCTGTTGGTGTTTTGGAATGTTGAGGTTGTTGTTGTAATTTTGGATGTTTTTCAATGATGAGATTTTTGTTGAATTTGATAGTTATTTTCAATGTTGAGGTTGTTGAATTTATTGATGTTACCAATGGTTTTTTTTGATCCTTATTGTATTTTTCGAAGTTGAGGTTGCATTTGTATTTGTTGGTGCTTTTCAATGTTGAGGTTGTTGAATTTGTTGCTGTTTTTCAAAGTTGAGGTTGTAGTTGAATTTTTTCGTATTTTTCATTGTTGAGGTTTTTGTTTAATTTGTTGGTGTTTTTGAATGTTGAGGTTGTTGTTGTATTATCTGGTATTTTTCATTGTTGAGGTTGTTGTTGAATTTGTTGGAGTTTTTCAATGTTGAAGTTGTTGTTGAATTGTTCGGTGTTTTTCATTGTTGAGGTTGTTGTTGAATTTTTTGACACTTTTTTGGCAATTTTGACAATTTTTATTTTGTTGAACCTTTTTGTATTTTTAATAGTTGAGGTTGTTGTTTAATTTGTTAGTGGTTTTCAATGTTGAGGATTTGTTGGTGTTATTCAAAGGTGAGGTTGTTATTGAATTTGTTGGTGTATTTGAATGTTGAGGTTGTTAAATCTGTTGGTGTTTTTCAAAATTGAGTTTTTTGTTGCATTTGTTGGTGTTTTTCATTGTTGAGGTTGTTGTTGAATTTTTTGATGTTTTTCATTCCTGAGGTTGTTGTTGAATTTGTTGGTGATTTTCAATTTTGAGGTTGTTGAATTTGTTGGTGTTTGTCAATGCCGAGGGTGTTGTTGAATTTGTTGGTGTATTTGAATATTCCGGTTGTTTCAACTGTTGGTGTTTTTCAAAATTGAGGTTGCTGTTGAATTTTTTGGTGCTTTTCATTGTTGAGGTTTTTGTTGAATTTGATGGTGATTTTCAATGTTGAGTTTGTTGTCGAATTATTTGGTGCTTTTCATTGTTGTGGTAATTGTTCAAATTCTTGGAGTTTTTCAATGTTGAGGTTTTTATTGATTTTTTCGTGTATTTCATTGTTGAGGTTGTTGTTGAATTTTTCTGGTGTTTTTCATTGTTGAGGTTGTCGTTGAATTTTTTGATGTTTTTCATTGCTGAGTTTGTTGTCGAAATTGTTGGTGTTTTTGAATGTTGAGGTTGTTGTTGAATTTTTTTGTGTTTTTCATTGTTGAGGATGTTTTTGAATTTGTTGGAGTTTTTCAATGTTGAGGTTGTTGTTGAATGTTTTGGTGCTTTCATTGTTGAGTTTTTTGTTGAATTTGATGTTGTTTTTGAATGTTGATGTTCTTGTTGTATTTTTTGATGTTTTTCGGTGTTGAGGTTGTTGTTGAATTTGTTGTTGATTTTCAATGTTGAGTTTGTTGTTGAATTTTTTGGTGTTTTTTCATTGTTGAGGTTGTTGTTGAAATTGTTGGCGTTTTTTAATGTTGAGGTTGTTGTTGAATGTTTTGGTGATTTTCATTGTTGAGGTCGTAGTTGTTGAATTGTTTGCTGTTTTTCATTGTTGAGGTTGTTGATGAATTTGTTGGTGATTTTCAATATTGAGGTTGTTGTTGAATTTATTGGTGTTATCAATGTTATTTTTTAAATTTTTTATATTTTTCGAAGTTGAGTTTGCACTTTAAATTGTTCGTGTTTTTCAATGTTGATGTTGCTGAATTTGTTGGTGTTTTTCAAAGTTGTGATTGTTGTTGAGTTTTTTGGGGCTTTCATTGTTGAGGTTTTTGTTGAATTTGTTGGTGTTTTGGAATGTTGAGGTTGGTGGTGTTATTTTGGATGCTTTTCAATGTTGAGATTTTTGTTGAATTTGATGGTGATTTTCAATTTTGAGTTTGTTGTTGAATTTTTTTGGTATTTTTCATTGCTGCGGTACTTGTTGAATTTGTTGGTGTTTTTCATTGTTGAGGTTGTTGTTGAATTTTTTGATATTTTCCATTGCTGAGGTTGTTGTTGAATTTGTTGGTGAAATTCAATGTTGAGGTTGTTGAATTTATTGATGTTACCAATGGTTTTTTTTGATCTTTATTGTATTTTTAAAAGTTGAGGTTGCAGTTGGATTTGTTGGTGGTTTTCAATGTTGAGGTTCCTGAATTTGTTGGTGTTTTTCAAAGTTGAGGTTGTAGTTGAATTTTTTCGTATTTTTCATTGATGAGGTTTTTGTTTAATTTGTTGGTGTTTTTGAATGTTGAGGTTGTTGTTGAATTTTCTGGTATTTTTCATTTTAGAGGTTGTTGTTAAATATGTTGGAGTTTTTCAATGTTGATGTTGTTGTTGAATTTGTTGGTGTTTTTCAATGTTGAAGTTGTTGAATATGTTGGTGTTTTTCAAAGTTTACGTTGTTGTTGAATTTGTTGGTGTTTTTAATTGTTGAGGTTTTTGTTTAATTTGTTGGTGTTTTTGATGTTGTGGTTGTTGTTGAATTTTTAGGTGTTTTTCATTGTTGAGGTTGTAGTTGAAATTGTTGGTGTTTTTAAATGTTGAGGTTGTGGTTGAATTGTTCGGTGTTTTTCATTGTTGAGGTTGTTGTTGAATTTTTTGACGTTTTTCATTGTTGAGGTTGTTGTTAAATTTGATGGTGATTTTCAATATTGTGGATGATGTTGAATTTGTTGGTGATTTTCAAAGTTGATGTTGTTGACTTTGTTGGTGTTTTTCAGAGCTGCGTTTGTTGTTGAATTTGTTGGTGTATTTGAATGTTGAGGTTGTTAAATCTGTTGGTGTTTTTCAAAATGGAGGTTGTTGTTGAATTTTTTGGTGTTTTTCATTGTTGCAGTACTTGTTGAATTTGTTGGTGTTTTTCATTGTTTAGGTTGTTGTTGAATTTTTTGATGTTTTTCATTGCTGAGTTTGTTGTCGAAATTGTTGGTGTTTTTGAATGTTGAGGTTGTTGTTGAATTTTTTTGTGTTTTTCATTGTTGAGGATGTTTTTGAATTTGTTGGAGTTTTTCAATGTTGAGGTTGTTGTTGAATGTTTTGGTGCTTTCATTGTTGAGTTTTTTGTTGAATTTGATGTTGTTTTTGAATGTTGATGTTCTTGTTGTATTTTTTGATGTTTTTCGGTGTTGAGGTTGTTGTTGAATTTGTTGTTGATTTTCAATGTTGAGTTTGTTGTTGAATTTTTTGGTGTTTTTTCATTGTTGAGGTTGTTGTTGAAATTGTTGGCGTTTTTTAATGTTGAGGTTGTTGTTGAATGTTTTGGTGATTTTCATTGTTGAGGTCGTAGTTGTTGAATTGTTTGCTGTTTTTCATTGTTGAGGTTGTTGATGAATTTGTTGGTGATTTTCAATATTGAGGTTGTTGTTGAATTTATTGGTGTTATCAATGTTATTTTTTAAATTTTTTATATTTTTCGAAGTTGAGTTTGCACTTTAAATTGTTCGTGTTTTTCAATGTTGATGTTGCTGAATTTGTTGGTGTTTTTCAAAGTTGTGATTGTTGTTGAGTTTTTTGGGGCTTTCATTGTTGAGGTTTTTGTTGAATTTGTTGGTGTTTTGGAATGTTGAGGTTGGTGGTGTTATTTTGGATGCTTTTCAATGTTGAGATTTTTGTTGAATTTGATGGTGATTTTCAATTTTGAGTTTGTTGTTGAATTTTTTTGGTATTTTTCATTGCTGCGGTACTTGTTGAATTTGTTGGTGTTTTTCATTGTTGAGGTTGTTGTTGAATTTTTTGATATTTTCCATTGCTGAGGTTGTTGTTGAATTTGTTGGTGAAATTCAATGTTGAGGTTGTTGAATTTATTGATGTTACCAATGGTTTTTTTTGATCTTTATTGTATTTTTAAAAGTTGAGGTTGCAGTTGGATTTGTTGGTGGTTTTCAATGTTGAGGTTCCTGAATTTGTTGGTGTTTTTCAAAGTTGAGGTTGTAGTTGAATTTTTTCGTATTTTTCATTGATGAGGTTTTTGTTTAATTTGTTGGTGTTTTTGAATGTTGAGGTTGTTGTTGAATTTTCTGGTATTTTTCATTTTAGAGGTTGTTGTTAAATATGTTGGAGTTTTTCAATGTTGATGTTGTTGTTGAATTTGTTGGTGTTTTTCAATGTTGAAGTTGTTGAATATGTTGGTGTTTTTCAAAGTTTACGTTGTTGTTGAATTTGTTGGTGTTTTTAATTGTTGAGGTTTTTGTTTAATTTGTTGGTGTTTTTGATGTTGTGGTTGTTGTTGAATTTTTAGGTGTTTTTCATTGTTGAGGTTGTAGTTGAAATTGTTGGTGTTTTTAAATGTTGAGGTTGTGGTTGAATTGTTCGGTGTTTTTCATTGTTGAGGTTGTTGTTGAATTTTTTGACGTTTTTCATTGTTGAGGTTGTTGTTAAATTTGATGGTGATTTTCAATATTGTGGATGATGTTGAATTTGTTGGTGATTTTCAAAGTTGATGTTGTTGACTTTGTTGGTGTTTTTCAGAGCTGCGTTTGTTGTTGAATTTGTTGGTGTATTTGAATGTTGAGGTTGTTAAATCTGTTGGTGTTTTTCAAAATGGAGGTTGTTGTTGAATTTTTTGGTGTTTTTCATTGTTGCAGTACTTGTTGAATTTGTTGGTGTTTTTCATTGTTTAGGTTGTTGTTGAATTTTTTGATGTTTTTCATTCCTGAGGTTGTTGTTGAATTTTTTGGTGATTTTCAATGTTGAGGTTGTTGAATTTGTTGGTGTTTTTCAATGCCGAGGGTGTTGTTGAATTTGTTGGTGTATTTGAATGTTGCGGTTGTTAAATCTGTTGGTGATTTTCAATGTTGAGTTTGTTGTCGAATTTTTTGGTGCTTTTCATTGTTGTGGTAATTGTTCAAATTCTTGGAGTTTTTCAATGTTGAGGTTTTTATTGATTTTTTTGGTGTATTTCATTGTTGAGTTTGTTGTTGACTTTTTTTGGTGTTTTTCATTGTTGAGGTTGTTGTTGAATTTTTTGATGTTTTTCATTGTTGAGGATGTTGTTGAATTTGTTGGAGATTTTCAATGTTGAGGTTGTTGTTGAATTTGTTGGTGTTTTTCAGTGTTGAGGTTGTTGAATTTGTTCGTGATTTTCAAAGTTTAGGTTGTCGTTGAATTTTTTGGTGTTTTTCATTGTTGAGGTTTTTGTTTAATTTGTTGGTGTTTTTGAATGTTGAGGTTGTTGTTGAATTTTTAGGTGTTTTTCATTGTTGAGGTTGTTGTTGAATTTTTTGGTGTTTTTGAATGTTGAGGTTGTTGTTGAATTGTTCGGTGTTTTTCATTGTTGAGGTTGTTGTTGTTGAATTATTTGACGTTTTTCATTGTTGAGGTTGTTGTTAAATTTGATGGTGATTTTCAATATTGAGGTTTTTGTTGAATTTGTTGGTGTTATCAATTTTTATTTTGTTGAACCTTTTTGTATTTTTAAGAGCTGAGGTTGTTGTTGAATTTGTTAGTGTTTTTCAATGTTGAGGTTGTTGAATTTGCTGGTGTATTCAAAGGTGAGGTTGTTGTTGAATTTGTTGGTGTATTTGAATGTTGAGGTTGTTAAATCTGTTGGTGTCTTTCAAAATTGAGGTTGTTGTTGAATTTTTGGTGTTTTTCATTGTTGCAGTACTTGTTGAATTTGTTGGTGTCTTTCATTGTTGAGGTTGTTGTTGAATTTTTTGATGTTTTTCATTCCTGAGGTTGTTGTTGAATTTGTTGGTGATTTTCAAAGTTGAGGTTGTTGAATTTGTTGGTGTTCTTCCATGCCGAGGGTGTTGTTGAATTTGTTGGTGAATTTGAATGTTGCGGTTGTTTAATGTGTTGGTGATTTTCAATATTGAGTTTGTTGTCGAATTTTTTTGTGCTTTTCATTGTTGTGGTAATTGTTCAAATTCTTGGAGTTTTTCAATGTTGAGGTTTTTATTGATTTTTTTGGTGTATTATATTGTTGAGGTTGTTGTTGAATATTTTTGCTGTTTTTTATTGTTGAGGTTGTTGTTGAATTTTTTGATGATTTTCATTGTTGAGGATGTTGTTGAATTTGTTGGAGTTTTTCAATGTTGAGGTTGTTGAATTTGTTGGTGTTATTCAAAGTTGAGGTTGTTGTTGAATTTGTTGGTGTTTTTCATTGTTGAGGTTTTGGTTGAATTTGTTGGTGTTTTTGAATGTTGAGGTTGTTGTTTTTATTTTTTGGTGTTTTTTATTGTTGCAGTACTTGTTGAATTTGTTGGTGTTTTTCATTGTTGAGGTTGTTGCTGAATTTTTTGATGTTTTTCATTCCTTAGGTTGTTGTTGAATTTGTTGGTGATTTTCAATGTTGAGGTTGTTGAATTTGTTGGTGTTTTTGAATGTTGCGGTTTTTAAATCTGTTGGTGATTTTCAATGTTGAGTTTGTTGTCGAAATTTTTGGTGCTTTTCATTGTTGTGGTAATTGTTCAAATTCTTGGAGTTTTTCAATGTTGAGGTTTTTATTGATTTTTTTGGTGTATTTCATTGTTGAGGTTGTTGTTGAATTTTTTTGGTGTTTTTCATTGTTGAGGATGTAGTTGAATTTGTTGGAGTTTTTCAATGTTGAGGTTGTTGTTGAATTTGTTGGTGTTTTTCAATGTTGAGGTTGTTGAATTTGTTCGTGTTTTTCAAAGTTGAGATTGTTGTTGAATTTTTTGGTATTTTTCATTGTTGAGGTTTTGGTTGAATTTGTTGGTGTTATTGATTGTTGAGGTTGTTGTTTTTATTTTTTGGTGTTTTTGATTGTTGAGGTTGTTGTTTTTAACTTTTGGTGTTTTTGAATGTTGCGCTTGCTTTTGAATTTTTTTGGTGTTTTTCGTTGTTGAGGTTGTTGTTGAAATTGTTGGTGTTTTTCAATGTTGAGGTTGTTGAATTAGTTCGTGTTTTTCAAAGTTGATGTTGTTGTTGAATTTTTTCGTATTTTTCATTGTTGAGGTTTTTGTTTAATTTGTTGGTGTTTTTGAATGTTGAGGTTGTTGTTGAACTTTTAGGTGTTTTTCATTGTTGAGGTTGTTGTTGAATTATTTGGTGTTTTTGAATGTTGAGGTTGTTGTTGAATTGTTCGGTGTTTTTCATTGTTGAGGTTGTTGTTGTTGAATTATTTGACGTTTTTCATTGTTGAGGTTGTTGTTAAATTTGATGGTGATTTTCAATATTGAGGTTTTTGTTGAATTTGTTGGTGTTATAAATTTTTATTTTGTTGAACCTTTTTGTATTTTTAAGAGTTGAGTTTGTTGTTGAATTTGTTAGTGCTTTTCAATGTTGAGGTTGTTGAATTTGCTGGTGTATTCAAAGGTGAGGTTGTTGTTGAATTTGTTGGTGTATTTGAATGTTGAGGTTGTTAAATCTGTTGGTGTTTTTCAAAATTGAGGTTGTTGTTGAATTTTTTGGTGTTTTTCATTGTTGCAGTACTTGTTGAATTTGTTGGTGTCTTTCATTGTTGAGGTTGTTGTTGAATTTTTTGATGTTTTTCATTCCTGAGGTTGTTGTTGAATTTGTTGGTTATTTTCAATGTTGAGGTTGTTGAATTTGTCGGTGTTTTTCAATGCCGAGGGTGTTGTTGAATTTGTTGGTGTATTTAAATGTTGCGGTTGTTTAATGTGTTGGTGATTTTCAATATTGAGTTTGTTGTCGAATTTTTTGGTGCTTTTCATTGTTGTTGTAATTCTTCAAATTCTTGGAGTTTTTCAATGTTGAGGTTTTTATTGATTTTTTTGGTGTATTTCATTGTTGAGGCTGTTGTTGAATTTTTTTGGTGTTTTTCATTGTTGAGGTTGTTGTTGAATTTTTTGATGTTTTTCATTGTTGAGGATGTTGTTGAATTTGTTGGAGTTTTTCAATGTTGAGGTTGTTGTTGAATTTGTTGGTGTTTTTCATTGTTGAGGTTCTGGTTGAATTTGTTGGTGTTTTTGATTGTTGAGGTTGTTGTTTTTATTTTTTGGTGTTTTTGATTGTTGAGGTTGTTGTTGAATTTTTTAGTGTTTTTCATTGTTGAGGTTGTTGTGGAATTTTTTGGTGTTTTTCAATGTTGAGGTTTTTGTTGAATTTGTTGGTGTTTTTGAATGTTGCAGTTGTTAAATGTGTTGGTGATTTTCAATGTTGAGTTTGTTGTCGAATTTTTTGATCCTTTTCATTGTTGTTGTAATTGTTCAAATTCTTGGAGTTTTTGAATGTTGAGGTTTTTATTGATTATTTTGGTGTATTTCATTGTTGAGGTTGTTGTTGAATTTTTTTGGTGTTTTTCATTGTTGAGGTTGTTGTTGAATTTTTTGATTTTTTTCATTGTTGAGGATGTTGTTGAATTTGTTGGAGTTTTTCAATGTTGAGGTTGTTGAATTTGTTGGTGTATTCAAAGGTGAGGTTGTTGTTGAATTTGTTGGTATATTTGAATGTTGAGGTTGTTAAATCTGTTGGTGATTTTCAAAATTGTGGTTGTTGTTGAATTTTTTGTTGTTTTTCATTGTTGCAGTACTTGTTGAATTTGTTGGTGTTTTTCATTGTTGAGGTTGTTGTTGAATTTTTTGGTGTTTTTCAATTTTGCGGTAGTTGCTGAAATTGTTGGAGTTATTCAATATTGAGGTTGTTATTGATTTTTTTGGTGTGTTTCATTGTTGCGGTTGTTGTTGAATTTTTTGGTGTTTTTCATTGTTGAGGTTGTTGTTGAATTTTTTGATGATTTTCATTGCTGAGGTTGTTGTTGAATTTGTTGGTGTTTTTGATTGCTGAGGTTGTTGTAGAATTTTTTGGTGCTTTTCAAGGTTGAGGTTGTCGTTGAATTTGTTGGAGTTTTTCAATGTTGAGGTTCTTGTTGAATATGTTGGTGTTATTCAATGTTGACGTTGTTGAATTTGTTGCGGGTTTTCAAAGTAGAGGTTGTTGTTGAATTTTTTGGTGTTTTTCATTGTTGAGGTTTTTGTTGAATTTGCTTGTGTTTTTGAATGTTGAGGCTGTTGTTTTTTTTTCGCTGTTTTTCATTGTTGAGGTTTTTGTTGAATTTGTTGCAGATTTTCAATGTTGAGGTTGTTGTTGAATTTGTTTTTGTTTTTTAATGTTGAGGTTGTTGAATTTGTTGGTTTTTTTCAAAGATGAGTTTGTTGTTGAATTTTATGGCGTTTTTGATTGTTGAGGGTGTTGTTGAATTTGTTGGTGTTTTTGAAGGTAGAGGTTGTTGTTGAATGTTTTGGTGTTTTTCATTGTTGAGGTTGTTGTTGAATTTGATGGTGATTTTCAATATTGAGGTTCTTGTTGTTGAATTTTTGGTTGTTTTTCATTGTCGAGGTTGTCGTTGAATTTGTTGGTGATTTTCAATATTGAGGTTGTTGTTGAATTTGTTGGTGTTTTTCAACGTTGGGGTTGTTGTTGAATTTTTAGTGTTTTTCATTGTTGAGGTTGTTGTTGAATTTCTTGGAGTTCTTCAATGTTGAGGTTGTTGAATTTGTTGGTGTTTTTCAAAGTTGAGGATGTTGTTGAATTTTTTGGTGTTTTTCATTGTTGAGGTTTTTGTTGAATTTGTTGGTGTTTTTGAATGTTGAGGTTGTTGTTGAATTTTTTGGTGTTTTTCAGTGTTGAGGTTGTTGTTGAATTTGTTGCAGATTTTCAATGTTGAGGTTGTTGTTGAATTTGTTAGTGTTTTTCAATGTTGAGGTTGTTGAATTTATTGTTGTTTTTCAAAGGTGAGGTTGTTGTTGAATTTTTTGATGTTTTTCATTGTTGAGGTTTTGTTTGAATTTGTTGGGGTTTTTGAATGTTGAGGTTGTTGTTTTTATTTTTTGGTATTTTTCAATATTGAGGTTGTTGTTGAATTTGTTGGTGTTTTTCATTGTTAAGGTTGTTGTTGAATATCTTGATGTTATTGAATGTTGAGGTTGTTATTGAGTTTTTGTTTTTTTTTTCATTGTTGTGGTTGTTGTTGTTGAAGTTATTGATGTTATTCATTGTTGAGGTTGTTGTTGAATTTGTTGGTCAATTGCAATATTGAGGTCGTTGTTGAATTTGATGGTGTTTTTCAATGTTGAGGTTGTTGAATTTGTTGGTGTATTTCAAAGCTGAGGTTGTTGTTAAATTTGTTGGTGTTTTTGAATGTTGAGGTTGTTAAATCTGTTGGTGTTTTTCAACGTTCAGGTTGTTGTTGAATTTTTTGGTGTTTTTCATTGATGAGGTTTTTGTTGAATTTATTGGTGTTTTTGAATGTTGAGGTTGTCGTTGAATTGGTTGTTGTTCTTCAATGTTCTGGTTGTTGAATTTGTTGGTGTTTTTAATTGTTGAGGTTGTTGTTGAATATTTTGGTGTTTTTGAATGATGAGGTTGTTGATGAATTTTTTGGTGTTTTTCATTGTTGAGATTTTTGATGAATTTGTTGGTGTTTTCCATTGCTGAGGTTTTTGTTTAATTTGTTGGTGTTTTTGCATGTTGAGGTTGTAGTTGAATTTGTTGGTGATTAACAATCTTGAAGTGGTAGTTGAATTTGTTGGTGTTTTTCAATGTGGAGGTTTTTGAATTTGTTGTTGTTTTTCAAAGTTGAGGTTGTTGTTGAATATTTTGGTGTTTTTCAATGTTGAGGTTGTTGTTGAATTGCTTGGTGATTTACAATATTGAGGTTGTTGAATTTATTGGTGTGATCAATGGCTTTTATTGAACTTTTTTGTATTTTTCAAAGTTGAGGTTGAAGTTGAAATTGTTGGTGTTTTTCAATGTTGAGGTTGTTGAATTTGTTGGTGTTTTTCAAAGTTGAGGTTGTTGTTGAATTTTTTGCTGTATTTCATTGTTGAGGTTTTTGTTGAATTTGTTGGTGTTTTTGAATGTTGAGGTTGTCGTTGAATTTGTTGTTGTTCTTCAATGTTCTGGTTGTTGAATTTGTTGGTGTTTTTAATTGTTGATGTTGTTGTTGAATATGTTGGTGTTTTTGAATGATGAGGTTGTTGATGAATTTTTTGGTGTTTTTCATTGTTGAGATTTTTGATGAATTTGTTGGTGTTTTCCATTGCTGAGGTTTTTGTTTAATTTGTTGGTGTTTTTGCATGTTGAGGTTGTAGTTGAATTTGTTGGTGATTAACAATCTTGAAGTGGTAGTTGAATTTGTTGGTGTTTTTCAATGTGGAGGTTTTTGAATTTGTTGTTGTTTTTCAAAGTTGAGGTTGTTGTTGAATATTTTGGTGTTTTTCAATGTTGAGGTTGTTGTTGAATTGCTTGGTGATTTACAATATTGAGGTTGTTGAATTTATTGGTGTGATCAATGGCTTTTATTGAACTTTTTTGTATTTTTCAAAGTTGAGGTTGAAGTTGAAATTGTTGGTGTTTTTCAATGTTGAGGTTGTTGAATTTGTTGGTGTTTTTCAAAGTTGAGGTTGTTGTTGAATTTTTTGCTGTATTTCATTGTTGAGGTTTTTGTTGAATTTGTTGGTGTTTTTGAATGTTGAGGTTGTCGTTGAATTTGTTGTTGTTCTTCAATGTTCTGGTTGTTGAATTTGTTGGTGTTTTTAATTGTTGATGTTGTTGTTGAATATGTTGGTGTTTTTGAATGATGAGGTTGTTGATGAATTTTTTGGTGTTTTTCATTGTTGAGATTTTTGATGAATTTGTTGGTGTTTTCCATTGCTGAGGTTTTTGTTTAATTTGTTGGTGTTTTTGCATGTTGAGGTTGTAGTTGAATTTGTTGGTGATTAACAATCTTGAAGTGGTAGTTGAATTTGTTGGTGTTTTTCAATGTAGAGGTTTTTGAATTTGTTGTTGTTTTTCAAAGTTGAGGTTGTTGTTGAATATTTTGGTGTTTTTCAATGTTGAGGTTGTTGTTGAATTGGTTGGTGATTTACAATTTTGAAGTTGTTGTTGAATTTTTTGGTGATTTTCATTGATGAGGTTTTTGTTGAATTTATTGGTGTTTTTGGATGTTGAGGTTGCTGTTGAATGTTTTGGTGTTTTTCAGTTTTGAGGTTGTTGAATTTGTTGCAGTTTTTCAATGTTGAGCTTGTTGTTGAATTTTTTGATGTTTTGCATTGTTGAGGTTTTACTTGAATTTGTTGGGGTTTTTGAACGTTGAGGTTGTTGTTTTTATTTTTTGGTGTTTTTGAATGTTGTGGTTCTTGTTGAATTTTTTGGTGTTTTTCATTGTTGAGGTTGAATATCTTGGTGTTTTTGAATGTTGAGGTTGTCATTGAGTTTTTGTTTTTTTTTCATTGGTGAGGTTGTTGTTGTTGAATTTTTTGATGTTATTCATTGTTGATGTCGTTGTTGAATTTGTTTGTCATTTGCAATATTGAGGTCGTTGTTCAATTTGTTGGTGTTATCAATTTTTATTTTGTTGAAACTTTTTCTATTTTTAAAAGTTGAGGTTGTTGTTGAATTTGATGGTGTTTTTCAATGTTGAGGTTGTTGAATTTGTTGGTGTTTTTCAAAGCTGAGGTTGTTGTTAAATTTGTTGGTGTTTTTGAATGTTGAGGTTGTTAAATCTGTTGTTGTTTTTCAAAGTTGAGGTCGTTGTTGAATTTTTTGGTGTTTTTCATTGTTGAGGTTTTTGTTGAATTTGATGGTAATTTTCAATGTTGAGTTTGTTGTCGAATTTTTTCGTGTTTTTCATTGTTGCGGTATTTGTTGAAATTGTTGGAGTTTTTCAATGTTGAGGTTGTTATTGGTTTTTTGGGTGTGTTTCGTTGTTGAGGTTGTTGTTGAATTTTTTGGTGTTTTTCATTGTTGAGGTTATTGTTGAATTTTTTGGTGTTTTTCATTGTTGAGGTTGTTGTTGAATTTGTTGGTGATTGTCAATGTTGAGGTTGTTGAATTTATTGGTATGATCAATGGCTTTTATTGAACTTTTTTGTATTCTGCAAAGTTGAGGTTGAAATTGTAATTGTTGGTGTTTTTCAATGTTGAGGTTGTTGAATTTGTTGGTGTTTTTCAAAGTTGAGGTTGTTGTTGAATTTTTTGGTGTATTTCATTGTTGAGGTTTTTGTTGAATTTGTTGGTGTTTTTGGATGTTGAGGTTGTCGTTGAATTTGTTGTTGTTCTTCAATATTGTGGTTGTTGAATTTGTTGGTGTTTTTCATTGTTGAGGTTGCTGTTGAATATTTTGCTGTTTTTGAATGATGAGGTTGTTGCTGAATTTTTTGGTGTTTTTCATTGTGGAGATTTTTGATGAATTTGTTGGTGTTTTCCGTTGTTGAGGTTTTTGTTGAATTTGCTGGTGTTTTTGAATGTTGAGGTTGTAGTTGAATTTGTTGGAGATTAACAATCTTGAAGTTGTAGTTGCATTTGTTGGTGTTTTTCAATGTAGAGGTTTTTGAATTTGTTGTTTTTCAAAGTTGAGGTTGTTGTTGAATATTTGGGTGTTTTTCAATGTTGAGGTTGTTGTTGAATTGTTTGGTGATTTTTCAATTTTGAAGTTGTTGTTGAATTTTTTGGTGTTTTTCAGTGTTGAGGTTGTTGAATTTGTTGCAATTTTTCAATGTTGATGTTGTTGTTCAATTTGTTGGTGTTTTTCAATGTTGAGGTTGTTGAAATTATTGTTGTTAATCAAAGGTGATGTTTTATGTTGAATTTTTTGATGTTTTTCATTGTTGAGGTTTTGTTTGAATTTGTTGGGGTTTTTGAATGTTGAGGTTGTTGTTGAATTTTTTGGTGTCTTTCACTGTTGAGGTTGAATATCTTGGTGTTTTTGAATGTTGAGGTTGTTATTGAGCTTTTCTATTTTTTTCGTTGTTGAGGTTGTTGTTGTTGTTGAATTTTTTGATGTTATTCATTGTTGAGGTTGTTGTTGAATTTGTTGGTGATTAACAATCTTGAAGTGGTAGTTGAATTTGTTGGTGCTTTTCAATGTTGAGGCTTTGGAATTGGATCGTGTTTTTCAAAGTTGAGGTTGTTGTTGAATATTTTGGTGTTTTTCAATGTTGAGGTTGTTGTTGAATTGGTTGGTGATTTACAATTTTGAAGTGGTAGTTGAATTTTTTGGTGTTTTTCATTGATGAGGTTTTTGTTGAATGTGTTGGTGTTTTTGAATGTTGAGGTTGTTGTTGAATGTTTTGGTGTTTTTCAGTGTTGAGGTTGTTGAATTTGTTGCAGTTTTTCAATGTTGAGCTTGTTGTTGAATTTTTTGATGTTTTGCATTGTTGAGGTTTTAGTTGAATTTGTTGGGGTTTTTGAACGTTGAGGTTGTTGTTTTCATTTTTTGGTGTTTTTGAATGTTGAGGTTGTTGTTGAATTTTTTGGTGTTTTTCATTGTTGAGGTTGAATATCTTGGTGTTTTTGAATGTTGAGGTTGTTATTGAGTTTTTGTTTTTTTTTCATTGGTGAGGTTGTTGTTGTTGTTGAATTTTTTGATGTTATTCATTGTTGATGTCGTTGTTGAATTTGTTTGTCATTTGCAATATTGAGGTCGTTGTTCAAATTGTTGGTGTTATCAATTTTTATTTTGTTGAACCTTTTTCTATTTTTAAAAGTTGAGGTTCTTGTTGAATTTGATGGTGTTTTTCAATGATGAGGTTGTTGAATTTGTTGGTGTTTTTCAAAGCTCAGGTTGTTGTTAAATTTGTTGGTGTTTTTGAATGTTGAGGTTGTTAAATCTGTTATTGTTTTTCAAAGTTGAGGTTGTTGTTGAATTTTTTGGTGTTTTTCATTCTTGAGGTTTTTGTTGAATTTGATGGTAATTTTCAATGTTGAGTTTGTTGTCGAATTTTTTCGTGTTTTTCATTGTTGCGGTTTTTGTTGAAATTGTTGGAGTTTTTCAATGTTGAGGTTGTTATTGATTTTTTGGTGTTTTTCATTGTTGAGGTTGTTGTTGAATTTTTTGGTGTTTTTCATTGTTGAGGTTGTTGTTGAATTTGTTGGTGTTTTTCAGTGCTGAGGTTGTTGTTGAATTTTTTGGTGTTTTTCATTGTTGAGGTTGTTGTTGTTGTTGAATTTTTGGATATTTTTCACTGTTGAGTTTGTTGTTGAATTTGTTGGTGATTTTCAATATTGAGGTTGTTGTTGAATTTGTTGGTGTTTTTCAATGTTGGGGTTGTTGTTGACTTTTTTGGTGTTTTTCATTGTTGAGGTTGTTGTGGAATTTCTTGGAGTTCTTCAATGTTGAGGTTGTTGAATTTGTTGGTGTTTTTGAATGTTGAGGTTGTTGATGTATTTTTTGCTGTTTTTCATTGTTGAGGATTTTAATGAATTTGTTGGTGTTTTCCATTGTTGAGGTTTTTGTTGAATTTGTTGGTGTTTTTGAATGTTGAGGTTGCAGTTGAATTTGTTGGTATTTTTCATTGTTGAGGTTTTTGATGAATTTGTTGGTGGTTTCCATTGTTGAGGTTTTTGTTGAAATTGTTGGTGATTAACAATATTGAGGTTGTAGTTGAATTTTTTGGTGCTTTTCAATGTTGAGGTTTTGGAATTGGATCGTGTTTTTCAAAGTTGAGGTTGTTGATGAATATTTTGGTGTTTTTCAATGTTGAGGTTGTTGTTGAATTTTTTGGTGTATTCAATGTATTTTTTTTTTAATCTTTTTGTATTTTTCAAAATTGAGGGTGCAGTTGAATTTGTTGGTGTTTTTCGTTGCTGAGGTTGTTATTGAAATTGTTGGAGTTTTTCAATGTTGAGGTTGCCGTTGAATTTGCTGGTGTTTTTCAAAGCTGAGGTTGTTGTTGAATTTGTTGGTGTATTTGAATGTTGAGGTTGTTAAATCTGTTGGTGTTTTTCAAAATTGAGGTTCTGGTTGAATTTTCTGGTGTTTTTCATTGTTGAGGTTTTTGTTGAATTTGATGGTGATTTTGAATGTTGAGGTTGTTGAATTTATTGGTGTGATCAATGGCTTTTATTGAACTTTTTTGTATTTTTCAAAGTTGAGGTTGTAGTTGAAATTGTTGGTGTTTTTCAATGTTGAGGTTGTTGAATTATGTTGGTGTTTTTCAAAGTTGAGGTTGTTGTTGAAATTTTTGGTGAATTTCATTGTTGAGGTTTTTGTTGAATTTGTTGGTGTTTTTGAATGTTGAGGTTGTAGTTGAATATGTTGGTGATTAACAATCTTGAAGTTGTAGTTGAATTTGTTGGTGTTTTTCAATGTAGAGGTTTTTGAATTTGTTGTTGTTTTTCAAAGTTGAGGTTGTTGTTGAATATTTTTGTGTTTTTCAATGTTGAGGTTGTTGTTGAATTGTTTGGTGATTTTTCAATTTTGAAGTTGTTGTTGAATTTTTTGGTGTTTTTCATTGTTGAAGTTTTTGTTGAATTTGTTGGTGTTTTTGAATGTTGAGGTTATTGTTGAATTTTTTGGTGTTTTTCAGTGTTGAGGTTGTTGAATTTGTTGCAGTTTTTCAATGTTGATTTTGTTGTTAAATTTGTTGCTCTTTTTCAATGTTGAGGTTGTTGAATTTATTGTTGTTTTTCAAAGGTGAGGTTGTTGTTGAATTTTTTGATGTTTTTCATTGTTCAGGTTTTGGTTGAATTTGTTGGCGTTTTTGAATGTTGAGGTTGTTGTTGATTTTTTTGGTGTCTTTCATTCTTGAGGTTGAATATCTTGGTGTTTTAGAATGTTGAGGTTGTTATTGAGTTTTTCTTTTTTTTTTCGTTGTTGAGGTTGTTGTTGAATTTTTTGATGTTATTCATTGTTGAGGTTGTTGTTGAATTTGTTGGTCATTTGCAATATTCAGGTTGCTGTTGAATTTGTTGGTGTTATCAATTTTTATTTGGTTGAACCTTTTTGTATTTTTAAAAGTTGAGGTTGTTGTTGAATTTGATGGGGTTTTTCAATGTTGAGGTTGTTGAATTTGTTGGTGTTTTTCAAAGCTGAGGTTGATGTTAAATTTGTTGGTGTTTTTAAATGTTGACGTTGTTAAATCTGTTGGTGTTTTTCAAAGTTGAGGTTGTTGTTGAATTTGTTGGTGTTTATGAATGTTTTGGTTGTTGTTGAATGGTTGGGTGTTTTTCATTGTTGAGATTGTTGTTTTTGAATTTTTGGATGTTTTTCAATGTTGAGGTTGTTGTTGAATTTGATGGTGATTTTCCATATTGAGGTTGTTGTTGAATTTGTTGGTGTTTTTCAATGTTGATGTTGATGTTGAATTTTTTGGTGTTTTTCATTGTTGAGGTTGTTGTTTTTGAATTTTTGGATGTGTTTCATTGTTGAGGTTGTTGTTGAATTTGATGGTGATTTTCAATATTGAGATTGTTGTTGAATTTGTTGGTGTTTTTCAATGTTGAGGTTGTTGTTGAATTTTTTGGTGTTTTTCATTGATGAGGTTGTTGTTGTTGAATTTTTGGATATTTTTCATTGTTGAGTTTGTTGTTGAATTTGTTGGTGATTTTCAATATTGAGGTTGTTGTTGAATTTGTTGGTGTTTTTCAATGTTGGGGTTGTTGTTGAATATTTTGGTGTTTTTCATTGTTGAGGTTGTTGTGGAATTTCTTGGAGTTCTTCAATGTTGAGGTTGTTGAATTTGTTGGTGTTTTTGAATGTTGAGGTTGTTGATGTATTTTTTGCTGTTTTTCATTGTTGAGGTTTTTGATGAATTTGTTGGAGGTTTCCATTGTTGAGGTTTTTGTTGAAATTGTTGGTGATTTACAATATTGAGGTTGTAGTTGAATTTTTTGGTGCTTTTCAATGTTGAGGTTTTGGAATTGGATTGTGTTTTTCAAAGTTGAGGTTGATGTTGAATATTTTGGTGTTTTTCATTGTTGAGGTTGTTGTTGAATTTTTTGGTGTATTCAATGTATTTTTTTTTTAATCTTTTTGTATTTTTCAAAATTAAGGGTGCAGTTGAATTTGTTGGTGTTTTTCATTGCTGAGGTTGTTATTGAAATTGTTGGAGATTTTCAATGTTGATGTTGCCGTTGAATTTGTTGGTGTTTTTCAAAGCTGAGGTTGTTGTTGAATTTGTTGATGTATTTGAATGTTGAGGTTGTTAAATCTGTTGGTGTTTTTCAAAATTGAGGTTCTGGTTGAATTTTCTGGTGTTTTTCATTGTTGAGGTTTTTGTTGAATTTGATGGTGATTTTCAATATTGAGGTTGTTGAATTTATTGGTGTGATCAATGGCTTTTATTGAACTTTTTTGTATTTTTCAAAGTTGAGGTTGAAGTTGAAATTGTTGGTGTTTTTCAATGTTGAGGTTGTTGAATTTGTTGGTGTTATTCAAAGTTGAGGTTGTTGTTGAATTTTTTGGTGTACTTCATTGTTGAGGTTTTTGTTGAAATTGTTGGTGTTTTTGAATGTTGAGGTTGTCGTTGAATTTGTTGTTGTCCTTCAATATTGTGGTTGTTGAATTTGTTGGTGTTTTTCATTGTTGAGGTTGTTGTTGAATATTTTGGTGTTTTTGAATGATGAGGTTGTTGATGAATTTTTTGGTGTTTTTCATTTTTCAGATTTTTGATGAATTTGTTGGTGTTTTCCAATGTTGAGGTTATTGTTGAATTTGTTGGTGTTTATGAATGTTTTGGTTGTTGTTGAATGGTTGGGTGTTTTTCATTGTTGAGATTGTTGTTTTTGAATTTTTGGATGTTTTTCAATGTTGAGGTTGTTGTTGAATTTGATGGTGATTTTCCATATTGAGGTTGTTGTTGAATTTGTTGGTGTTTTTCAATGTTGATGTTGATGTTGAATTTTTTGGTGTTTTTCATTGTTGAGGTTGTTGTTTTTGAATTTTTGGATGTGTTTCATTGTTGAGGTTGTTGTTGAATTTGATGGTGATTTTCAATATTGAGATTGTTGTTGAATTTGTTGGTGTTTTTCAATGTTGAGGTTGTTGTTGAATTTTTTGGTGTTTATGAATGTTTTGGTTGTTGTTGAATGGTT
Organism: Cetorhinus maximus; assembly: GCF_964194155.1. Classification (NCBI taxonomy): domain Eukaryota; kingdom Metazoa; phylum Chordata; class Chondrichthyes; order Lamniformes; family Cetorhinidae; genus Cetorhinus; species Cetorhinus maximus. The sequence goes on along the minus strand of NW_027596750.1, from coordinate 26,814 downwards.
GGGTGTTTTTCATTGTTGAGATTGTTGTTTTTGAATTTTTGGATGTTTTTCAATGTTGAGGTTGTTGTTGAATTTGATGGTGATTTTCCATATTGAGGTTGTTGTTGAATTTGTTGGTGTTTTTCAATGTTGATGTTGATGTTGAATTTTTTGGTGTTTTTCATTGTTGAGGTTGTTGTTTTTGAATTTTTGGATGTGTTTCATTGTTGAGGTTGTTGTTGAATTTGATGGTGATTTTCAATATTGAGATTGTTGTTGAATTTGTTGGTGTTTTTCAATGTTGAGGTTGTTGTTGAATTTTTTGGTGTTTTTCATTGATGAGGTTGTTGTTGTTGAATTTTTGGATATTTTTCATTGTTGAGTTTGTTGTTGAATTTGTTGGTGATTTTCAATATTGAGGTTGTTGTTGAATTTGTTGGTGTTTTTCAATGTTGGGGTTGTTGTTGAATATTTTGGTGTTTTTCATTGTTGAGGTTGTTGTGGAATTTCTTGGAGTTCTTCAATGTTGAGGTTGTTGAATTTGTTGGTGTTTTTGAATGTTGAGGTTGTTGATGTATTTTTTGCTGTTTTTCATTGTTGAGGTTTTTGATGAATTTGTTGGAGGTTTCCATTGTTGAGGTTTTTGTTGAAATTGTTGGTGATTTACAATATTGAGGTTGTAGTTGAATTTTTTGGTGCTTTTCAATGTTGAGGTTTTGGAATTGGATTGTGTTTTTCAAAGTTGAGGTTGATGTTGAATATTTTGGTGTTTTTCATTGTTGAGGTTGTTGTTGAATTTTTTGGTGTATTCAATGTATTTTTTTTTTAATCTTTTTGTATTTTTCAAAATTAAGGGTGCAGTTGAATTTGTTGGTGTTTTTCATTGCTGAGGTTGTTATTGAAATTGTTGGAGATTTTCAATGTTGATGTTGCCGTTGAATTTGTTGGTGTTTTTCAAAGCTGAGGTTGTTGTTGAATTTGTTGATGTATTTGAATGTTGAGGTTGTTAAATCTGTTGGTGTTTTTCAAAATTGAGGTTCTGGTTGAATTTTCTGGTGTTTTTCATTGTTGAGGTTTTTGTTGAATTTGATGGTGATTTTCAATATTGAGGTTGTTGAATTTATTGGTGTGATCAATGGCTTTTATTGAACTTTTTTGTATTTTTCAAAGTTGAGGTTGAAGTTGAAATTGTTGGTGTTTTTCAATGTTGAGGTTGTTGAATTTGTTGGTGTTATTCAAAGTTGAGGTTGTTGTTGAATTTTTTGGTGTACTTCATTGTTGAGGTTTTTGTTGAAATTGTTGGTGTTTTTGAATGTTGAGGTTGTCGTTGAATTTGTTGTTGTCCTTCAATATTGTGGTTGTTGAATTTGTTGGTGTTTTTCATTGTTGAGGTTGTTGTTGAATATTTTGGTGTTTTTGAATGATGAGGTTGTTGATGAATTTTTTGGTGTTTTTCATTTTTCAGATTTTTGATGAATTTGTTGGTGTTTTCCAATGTTGAGGTTATTGTTGAATTAGTCGGTGTTTTTGAATGTTGAGGATGTCGTTGAATTTGTTGTTGTTTTTAAATATTGTGGTTGATGAATTTTTTGGTGTTTTTCATTGTTGAGATTTTTGATGAATTTGTTGGTGTTTTCCATTGTTGATGTTTTTGTTGAATTTGTTGGTGTTTTTGAATGTTGAGGTTGTATTTGAATTTGTTGCTAATTAACAATCTTGAAGTTGTAGTTGAAATTGTTGGTGTTTTTCAATGTAGAGGTTTTTGAATTTGTTGTTGTTTTTCAAAGTTGAGGTTGTTGTTGAATATTTTGGTGTTTTTCAATGTTGAGGTTGTTGTTGAATTGATTGCTCATTTTTCAATTTTGAAGTTGTTGTTGAATTTTTTGGTGTTTTTCATTGTTCATGTTTTTGTTGTATTTGTTGGTGTTTTTCAATGTTGCGGTTGTTGTTGAATTTTTTGGTCTTTTTCAGTGTTGAGGTTGTTGAATTTGTTGCAGTTTTTCAATGTTGATGTTGTTGTTGAATTTGTTGGTGTTTTTGAATGTTGAGGTTGTATTTGAATTTGTTGCTAATTAACAATCTTGAAGTTGTAGTTGAAATTGTTGGTGTTTTTCAATGTAGAGGTTTTTGAATTTGTTGTTGTTTTTCAAAGTTGAGGTTGTTGTTGAATATTTTGGTGTTTTTCAATGTTGAGGTTGTTGTTGAATTGATTGCTCATTTTTCAATTTTGAAGTTGTTGTTGAATTTTTTGGTGTTTTTCATTGTTCATGTTTTTGTTGAATTTGTTGGTGTTTTTCAATGTTGCGGTTGTTGTTGAATTTTTTGGTCTTTTTCAGTGTTGAGGTTGTTGAATTTGTTGCAGTTTTTCAATGTTGATGTTGTTGTTGAATTTGTTGCTGTTTTTCAATGTTGAGGTTGTTGAATTTATTGTTGTTTTTCAAAGGTGAGGTTGTTGTTGAATTTTTTGATGTTTTTCATTGTTGAGGTTTTGGTTGAATTTGTTGGGGTTTTTGAATGTTGAGGTTGTTGTTGAATTTTTTGGTGTTTTTCATTCTTGAGGTTGAATATCTTGGTGTTTTTGAATGTTGAGTTTGTTATTGAGTTTTTCTTTTTTTTTTCGCTGTTGAGGTTGTTGTTGTTGAATTTTTTGATGTTATTCATTGTTGAGGTTGTTATTGAATTTGTTGGTCATTTGCAATATTGAGGTTGCTGTTGAATTCGTTGGTGTTATCAATTTTTATTTGGTTGAACCTTTTTGTATTTTTAAAAGCTGAGGTTGTTGTTGAATTTGATGGTGTTTTTCAATGTTGAGGTTGTTGTTAAAATTGTTGGTGTTTTTGAATGTTGAGGTTGTTAAATCTGTTGGTGTTTTTCAAAGTTGAGGTTGTTGTTGAATTTGTTGGTGTTTATGAATGTTTTGGTTGTTGTTGAATGGTTGGGTGTTTTTGATTGTTGAGGTTGTTGTTTTTGAATTTTTGGATGTTTTTCATTGTTGAGGTTGCTGTTGAATTTGATGGTGATTTTCAATATTGAGGTTGTTGTTGAATTTGTTGGTGTTTTTCAATGTTGAGGTTGTTGTTGAATTTTATGGTGTTTTTCATTGTTGAGGTTGTTGTTGTTGAATTTTTGGATGTTTTTCATTGCTGAGGTTGTTGTTGAATTTGTTGGTGATTTTCAATATTGAGGTTGTTGTTGAATTTGTTGGTGTTTTTCAATGTTGGGGATGTTGTTGAATATTTTGGTGTTTTTCATTGTTGAGGTTGTTGTGGAATTTTTTGGTGTTTTTCATTGTTGAGGTTGTTGTTGAATTTGATGGTGATTTTCAATGTTGAGGTTGTTGAATATATTGGTGTTATCAATTTTTATTTTGTTGAACTTTATTTTTTAAAAGTTGAAGTTGTTGTTGAATTTATTGGTGTTTTTCAATGTTGAGGTTGTTGAATTTGTTGGTGTTTTTGAATGTTGAGGGTTTTGATTAATTTTTTGGTGTTTTCCATTGTAGAGGTTTTCTTTGAATTTGCTGGTATTTTTGAATGTTGAGGTTGTAGTTGAATTTGTTGTTGTCCTTCAATATTGTGGTTGTTGAATTTGTTGGTGTTTTTCATTGTTGAGGTTGTTGTTGAATATTTTGGTGTTTTTGAATGATGAGGTTGTTGATGAATTTTTTGGTGTACTTCATTGTTGAGGTTTTTGTTGAAATTATTGGTGTTTTTGAATGTTGAGGTAGTCGTTGAATTTGTTGTTGTCCTTCAATATTGTGGTTGTTGAATTTGTTGGTGTTTTTCATTGTTGAGGTTGTTGTTGAATATTTTGGTGTTTTTGAATGATGAGGTTGTTGATGAATTTTTTGGTGTTTTTCATTGTTGAGATTTTTGATGAATTTGTTGGTGTTTTCCATTGTTGAGGTTATTGTTGAATTAGTCGGTGTTTTTGAATGTTGAGGATGTCGTTGAATTTGTTGTTGTTTTTCAATATTGTGGTTGTTGAATTTGTTGGTGTTTTTCATTGTTGAGGTTGTTGTTGAATATTTTGGTGTTCTTGAAAGATGAGGTTGTCGATGAATTTTTTGGTGTTTTTCATTGTTGAGATTTTTGATGAATTTGTTGGTGTTTTCCATTGTTGATGTTTTTGTTGAATTTGTTGGTGTTTTTGAATGTTGAGGTTGTATTTGAATTTGTTGGTGATTAACAATCTTGAAGTTGTAGTTGAAATTGTTGGTGTTTTTCAATGTAGAGGTTTTTGAATTTGTTGTTGTTTTTCAAAGTTGAGGTTGTTGTTGAATATTTTGGTGTTTTCCAATGTTGAGGTTGTTGTTGAATTGATTGGTCATTTTTCAATTTTGAAGTTGTTGTTGAATTTTTTGGTGTTTTTCATTGTTCATGTTTTTGTTGAATTTGTTGGTGTTTTTCAATGTTGCGGTTGTTGTTGAATTTTTTGGTCTTTTTCAGTGTTGAGGTTGTTGAATTTGTTGCAGTTTTTCAATGTTGATGTTGTTGTGAATTTGTTGCTGTTTTTCAATGTTGAGGTTGTTGAATTTATTGTTGTTTTTCAAAGGTGAGGTTGTTGTTGAATTTTTTGATGTTTTTCATTGTTGAGGTTTTGGTTGAATTTGTTGGGGTTTTTGAATGTTGAGGTTGTTGTTGAATTTTTTGGTGTTTTTCATTCTTGAGGTTGAATATCTTGGTGTTTTTGAATGTTGAGTTTGTTATTGAGTTTTTCTTTTTTTTTTCACTGTTGAGGTTGTTGTTGTTGAATTTTTTGATGTTATTCATTGTTGAGGTTGTTGTTGAATTTGTTGGTCATTTGCAATATTGAGGTTGCTGTTGAATTCGTTGGTGTTATCAATTTTTATTTGGTTGAACCTTTTAGTATTTTTAAAAGCTGAGGTTGTTGTTGAATTTGATGGTGTTTTTCAATGTTGAGGTTGTTGAATTTGATGGTGATTTTCAAAGCTGAGGTTGATGTTAAAATTGTTGGTGTTTTTGAATGTTGAGGTTGTTAAATCTGTTGGTGTTTTTCAAAGTTGAGGTTGTTGTTGAATTTGTTGGTGTTTATGAATGTTTTGGTTGTTGTTGAATGGTTGGGTGTTTTTGATTGTTGAGGTTGTTGTTTTTGAATTTTTGGATGTTTTTCATTGTTGAGGTTGCTGTTGAATTTGATGGTGATTTTCAATATTGAGGTTGTTGTTGAATTTGTTGGTGTTTTTCAATGTTGAGGTTGTTGTTGAATTTTATGGTGTTTTTCATTGTTGAGGTTGTTGTTGTTGAATTTTTGGATGTTTTTCATTGCTGAGGTTGTTGTTGAATTTGTTGGTGATTTTCAATATTGAGGTTGTTGTTGAATTTGTTGGTGTTTTTCAATGTTGGGGATGTTGTTGAATATTTTGGTGTTTTTCATTGTTGAGGTTGTTGTGGAATTTTTTGGTGTTTTTCATTGTTGAGGTTGTTGTTGAATTTGATGGTGATTTTCAATGTTGAGGTTGTTGAATATATTGGTGTTATCAATTTTTATTTTGTTGAACTTTTTTTTTTAAAAGTTGAGGTTGTTGTTGAATTTACTGGTGTTTTTCAATGTTGAGGTTGTTGAATTTGTTGGTGTTTTTGAATGTTGAGGATTTTGATTAATTTGTTGGTGTTTTCCATTGTAGAGGTTTTCTTTGAATTTGCTGGTGTTTTTGAATGTTGAGGTTGTAGTTGAATTTGTTGGTATTTTTCATTGTTGAGGTTTTTGATGAATTTGTTGGTGGTTTCCATTCTTGAGGTTTTTGTTGAATTTGTTGGTGATTAACAATATTGAGGTTGTAGTTGAATTTTTTGGTGCTTTTCAATGTTGAGGTTTTGGAATTGGATCGTGTTTTTCGAAGTTGAGGTTGTTGCTGAATATTTTGGTGTTTTTGAATGTTGAGGTTGTTGTGTTTATTTTTCGGTGTTTTTCATTGTTGAGGTTTTTGTTGAATTTGTTGGAGATTTTCAATGTTGAGGTTGTTGTTGAATTTGTTGGTGTTTTTGAATGTTGAGGTTGTTGAATTTGTTGGCTTTTTTCAAAGATGAGTTTGTTTTTGAATTTTTTGTTGTTTTTCATTGTTGAGGTTGTTGTTGAATTTGTTGTTGTTTATCAATGTTGAGGTTGTTGTTGAATTTTTTGGTGTTTTTCATTTTTGAGGTTGTTGTTGTTGAATTTTATGATGTTTTTCATTATTGAGTTTGTTGTTGAATTTGTTGGTGATTTACAATATTGAGGTTGTTGTTGAATTTGTCGGTGTTTTTCAATGTTGGGGTTGTTGTTGAATTTTTTGGTGTTTTTCATTGTTGAGGTTGTTGTGGAATTTCATGGAGTTCTTCAATGTTGAGGTTGTTGAAATATTTTTTGCTGTTTTTCATTGTTGAGGATTTTCATGAATTTGTTGGTGTTTTTGAAGGTTGAGGTTGTTGATGTATTTTTTGCTGTTTTTCATTGTTGAGGATTTTGATGAATTTGCCTGTGTTTTCCATTGTTGAGGTTTTTGTTGAATTTGTTGGTGTTTTTGAATGTTGAGGTTGCAGTTGAATTTGTTGGTATTTTTCATTGTTGAGGTTTTTGATGAATTTGTTGGTGGTTTCCATTGTTGAGGTTTTTGTTGAATTTGTTGGTCATTAACAATATTGAGGTTGTAGTTGAATTTTTTGGTGCTTTTCAATGTTGAGGTTTTGGAATTGGGTCGTGTTTTTCAAAGTTGAGGTTGTTGTTGTATATTTTGGTGTTTTTCAATGTTGAGGTTGTTGTTGAATTTTTTGGTGTATTCAATGTATTTTTTTTTAATCTTTTTGTATTTTTCAAAATTGAGGGTGCAGTTGAATTTGTTGGTGTTTTTCGTTGCTGAGGTTGTTATTGAAATTGTTGGAGTTTTTCAATGTTGAGGTTGCCGTTGAATTTGTTGGTGTTTCTCGAAGCTGAGGTTGTTGTTGAATTTGTTGGTGTATTTGAATGTTGAGGTTGTTAAATCTGTTGGTGTTTTTCAAAATTGAGGTTCTGGTTGAATTTTCTGGTGTTTTTCATTGTTGAGATTTTTGTTGAATTTGATGGTGATTTTCAATATTGAGGTTGTTGAATTTATTGGTGTGATCAATGGCTTTTATTGAACTTTTTTGTATTTTTCAAAGTTGAGGTTGAAGTTGAAATTGTTGGTGTTTTTCAATGTTGAGGTTGTTGAATTTGTTGGTGTTTTTCAAAGTTGAGGTTGTTGTTGAATTTTTTGGTGTATTTCATTGTTGAGGTTTTTGTTGAAACTGTTGGTGTTTTTGAATGTTGAGGTTGTCGTTGAATTTGTTGTTGTCCTTCAATATTGTGGTTGTTGAATTTGTTGGTGTTTTTCATTGTTGAGGTTGTTGTTGAATATTTTGGTGTTTTTGAATGATGAGGTTGTTGATGAATTTTTTGGTGTTTTTCATTGTTCAGATTTTTGATGAATTTGTTGTAGTTTTTCAAAGTTGAGGTTGTTGTTGAATATTTTGGTGTTTTTCAATGTTGATGTTTTTGTTGAATTTGTTGGTGTTTTTGAATGTTGAGGTTGTTGTTGAATTTTTTGGTGTTTTTCAGTGTTGAGGTTGTTGAATTTGTTGCATTTTTTCAATGTTGAGGTTGTTGTTGAATTTGTTGGTGTTTTTCAATGTTGAGGTTGTTGAATTTATTGTTGTTTTTCAAAGGTGATGTTTTATGTTCAATTTTTTGATGTTTTTCATTGTTGAGGTTTTGGTTGAATTTGATGGGGTTTTTGAATGTTGAGGTTGTTGTTGAATTTTTTGGTGTTTTTCATTGTTGAGGTTGAATATCTTGGTGTTTTTGAATGTTGAGGTTGTTATTGAGTTTTTCTTTTATTTTTCGTTGTTGAGGTTGTTGTTGTTGTTGAATTTTTTGATGTTATTCATTGTTGAGGTTGTTGTTGAATTTGTTGGTGTTATCAATTTTTATTTTGTTGAACCTTTTTGTATTTTTAAAAGTTGAGGTTGTTGTTGAATTTGATGGTGATTTTCAATGTTGAGTTTGTTGCCGAATTTTTTGGTGTTTTTCATTGTTGCGGTTGTTGTTGAACTTGTTGGAGTTTTTCAATGTTGAGGTTGTTATTGATTTTTTGGGTGTGTTTCATTGATGAGGTTGTTGTTGAATTTTTTGGTGTTTTTCTTTGTAAAGGTTGTTGTTGAATTTTTTGGTGTTTTTCATTGTTGAGGTTGTTGTTGAATAAGTTGGTGTTTTTCAATGTTGAGGTTGTTGAATTTGTTGGTGTTTTTCAAAGTAGAGGTTTTTGTTGAATTTTTTGGTGTTTTTCATTTTTGAGGATTTCGTTGAATTTGTTGGTGTTTTTGAATGTTGAGGTTGTTGATTTTTTTTTCGGTGTTTTTCATTGTTGAGGTTTTTGTTGAATTTGTTGGAGATTTTCAATGTTGAGGTTGTTGTTGAATTTGTTGGTGTTTTTTAATGTTGAGGTTGTTGAATTTGTTGGCTTTTTTCAAAGATGAGTTTGTTTTTGAATTTTTTGGTGTTTTTCATTGTTGAGGTTGTTGTTGAATTTGTTGGTGTTTTTCAATGTTGGGGTTGTTGTTGATTTTTTTGGTGTTTTTCATTGTTGAGGTTGTTGTGGAATTTCTTGGAGTTCTTCAATGTTGAGGTTGTTGAATTTGTTGGTGTTTTTGAATGTTGAGGTTGTTGATGTATTTTTTGCTGTTTTTCATTGTTTAGGATTTTGATGAATTTGTTGGTGTTTTCCATTGTTGAGGTTTTTGTTGAATTTGTTGGTGTTTTTGAATGTTCAGGTTGTAGTTGAATTTGTTGGTATTTTTCATTGTTGAGGTTTTTGATGAATTTGTTGGTGGTTTCCATTGTTGAGGTTTTTGTTGAATTTGTTGCTGATTAACAACATTAAGGTTGTAGTTGAATTTGTTTTTCAAAGTTGAGGTTGTTGTTGAATATTTTGGTGTTTTTCAATGTTGAGGTTGTTGTTGAATTTTTTGGTGTATTCAATGTTTTTTTTTTGAATCTTTTTGTATTTTTCGAAATTGAGGTTGCAGTTGAATCTGTTGGTGTTTTTCATTTTTGAGGTTGTTATTGAAATTGTTGGAGTTTTTCAATGTTGAGGTTGCCGTTCAATTTGTTGGTGTTTTTCAAAACTTAGGTTGATGTTGAATATGTTGGTTTATTTGAATGTTGAGGTTGTTAAATCTGTTGGTGTTTTTCAAAATTGAGGATGTTGTTGAATTTTTTGGTGTTTTTCATTGTTGTGGTAGTTGTTGAAATTCTTGGAGTTTTTCAATGTTGAGGTTTTTATTGATTTTTTTGGTGTTTTTCATTGTTGAGCTTCTTGTTGAATTTTTTTGGTGTTGTTCATTGTTGAGGTTGTTGTTGAATTTATTGATGTTTTTCATTGCTGTTGTTGTTGTTGAAATTGTTGGTGTTTTTGAATGATGAGGTTGTTGTTGAATTTTATGGTGTTTTTCATTGTTGAGGTTGTTGTTGAATTTGTTGGAGGTTTTCAATGTTGAGGTTATTGTTGAATTTGTTGGTGTTTTTCAATGATGAGGTTGTTGAATTTGTCGGAGTTTTTAAAATTGAGGTTGTTGTTGATTTTTTTGGGGTTTTTGATTGTTGAGGTTTTGGTTGAATTTGTTGGTGTTTTTAAATGTTGATTTTGTTGTTTTTATTTTTTGGTGTTATTGAATGTTGAGGTTCTTGTTGAATTTTTTGGTGTTTTTCATTGTTGAGGTTTTTGTTGAATTTGTTGGAGTTTTTGAATTTGGAGGTTGTTGTTGAATTTGTTGGTGTTTTTCAATGTTGAGGTTGTTGTTGAAATTTTTTGGTGTTTTTCATGGTTGAGGTTGTTGTTGAATATTTTGGTGTTTTTCAATGTTGTGGTTGTTGTTGAATTTTTTGGAGTATTCAATGTTTTTTTTTGAATCATTTTGTATTTTTCAAAATTGAGATTGCAGTTGAATTTGTTCGTTTTTTTCATTGTTGAGGTTGTTATTGAAATTGTTGGAGTTTTTCAATGTTGAAGTTGCCGTTGAATTTGTTGCTGTTATCAATTTTTATTTTGTTGAACCTTTTTGTATTTTTAAAAGTTGAGGTTTTTGTTGAATTTGATGGTGTTTTTCCATGTTGAGGTTGTTGAATTTGTTGGTGTTTTTCAAAGCTGAGGTTGTTGTTAAATTTGTTGGAGTTTTTGAATGTTGAGGTTGTTAAATCTGTTGGTGTTTTTCAAAGTTGAGGTTGTTGATGAATTTATTGGTGTTTTTCATTGTTGCGGTAGTTGTTAAAATTGTTGGAGTTTTTCAATGTTGAGGTTGTTATTGATTTTTTGGGTGTGTTTCATTGTTGAGATTGTTGTTAAACTTTTTGGTGTTTTTCATTGTTGAGGTTGTTGTTGAATTTTTTGACGATTTTCATTGCTGTGGTTGTTGTTGAATTTGATGGTGTTTTTGAATGCTGAGGTGGTTCTTGATTTTTTTGGTGTTTTTCATTGTTGAAGTTGTTGTTGAATAAGTTGGTGTTTTTCAATGTTGAGGTTGTTGAATTGGTTTGTGTTTTTCAAAGAATAGGATTTTAATGAATTTTTTGGTGTTTTTCACTTTTGAGGTTTTCGTTGAGTTTGTTGGTGTTTTTGAATGTTGAGGTTGTTGAATTCGATGGTTTTATTCAAAGATGAGTTTGTTGTTGAATTTTCAGGTGTTATTCATTGTTGAGGTTGTTGTTGAATTTTTTGATGTTTTTCATTGTTTAGGTTGTTGTTGAATTTGTTGGTGATTGTCAATAATGAGGTTCTTGTTGAATTTGTTGGTGTTTTTCAATGTTGGGGTTGTTGTTGAATTTTTTGGTGTTTTTCATTGTTGAGGTTGTTGTGGAATTTCTTGGAGTTCTTAAATGTTGAGGTTGTTGAATTTGTTGGTGTTTTTGAAGTTTGAGGTTGTTGATGTATTTTTTGCTGTTTTTCATTGTTGAGGATTTTCATGAATTTGTTGGTGTTTTCCACTGTTGAGGTTTTTGTTCAATTTGTTGGTGTTTTTGAATGTTGATGTTGCAGTTGAATTTGTTGGTATTTTTCATTGTTGAGGTTTTTGATGAATTTGTTGGTGGTTTCCATTGTTGAGGTTTTTGTTGAATTTGTTGGTCATTAACAATTTTGAGGTTGTAGTTGAATTTTTTGGTGCTTTTCAATGTTGAGGTTTTGGAATTGGGTCGTGATTTTCAAAGTTGAGGTTGTTGTTGAATATTTTGGTGTTATTCAATGTTGAGGTTGTTGTTGAATTTTTTGGTGTATTCAATGTATTTTTTTTGAATCTTTTTGTATTTTTCAAAATTGAGGGTGCAGTTGAATTTGTTGGTGTTTTTCGTTGCTGAGGTTGTTATTGAAATTGTTGGAGTTTTTCATTGTTGAGATTTTTGATGAATTTGTTGGTGTTTTTGAATGTTGAGGTTGTAGTTGAATTTGTTGCTGATTAACAATCTTGAAGTTGTAGTTGAATTTGTTGGTGTTTTTCAATGTAGAGGCTTTTGAATTTGTTGTAGTTTTTCAAAGTTGAGGTTGTTGTTGAATATTTTGGTGTTTTTCAATGTTGAGGTTGTTGTTGAATTTTTTGGTGTTTTTCATTGTTGATGTTTTTGTTGAATTTGTTGGTGTTTTTGAATGTTGAGGTTGTTGTTGAATTTTTTGGTGTTTTTCAGTGTTGAGGTTGTTGATTTTTTTGTTGCAATTTTTCAATGTTGAGGTTGTTGTTGAATTTGTTGGTGTTTTTCAATGTTGGGGTTGTTGAATTTATTGTTGTTTTTCAAAGGTGATGTTTTATGTTGAATTTTTTGATGTTTTTCATTGTTGAGGTTTTGGTTGAATTTGATGGGGTTTTTGAATGTTGAGGTTCTTGTTGAATTTTTTGGTGTTTTTCATTGTTGAGGTTGAATATCTTGGTGTTTTTGAATGTTGAGGTTGTTTTTGAGTTTTTCTTTTTTTTTCGTTGTTGAGGTTGTTGTTGTTGTTGAATTTTTTGATGTTATTCCTTGTTGAGGTTGTTGTTGAATTTGTTGGTGTTATCAAATTATATTTTGTTGAACCTTTTTGTATTTTTAAAAGTTGAGTTTGTTGTTGAATTTGATGGTGATTTTCAATGTTGAGTTTGTTGCCGAATTTTTTGGTGTTTTTTCATTGTTGCGGTAGTTGTTGAAATTGTTGGAGTTTTTCAATGTTGAGGTTGTTATTGATTTTTTGGGTGTGTTTCATTGTTGAGGTTGTTGTTGAATTTTTTGGTGTTTTTCTTTGTTAAGGTTGTTGTTGAATTTTTTGGTGTTTTTCATTGTTGAGGTTGTTGTTGAATAAGTTGGTGTTTTTCAATGTTGAGCTTGTTGAATTTGTGGGTGATTTTCAAAGTAGAGGTTCTTGATGAATTTTTTGGTGTTTTTCATTTTTGAGGTTTTCGTTCAATTTGTTGGTGTTTTTGAATGTTGAGGTTGTCGTTTTTATTTTTAGGTGTTTTTCATTGTTGAGGTTTTTGATGAATTTGTTGGAGATTTTCAATGTTGAGGTTGTTGTTGCATTTGTTGGTGTTTTTCAATGTTGAGGATGTTGAATTTGTTCGTTTTTTTCAAAGATGACTTTGTTGTTGAATTTTATGGTGTTTTTCATTGTTGAGGTTGTTGTTGAATTTGTTGGTGTTTATGAATGTTTTGGTTGTTGTTGAATGTTTTGTTGTTTTACATTGTTCAAACTGTTGTTTTTGAATTTTTGGATGTTTTTCTTTGTTGAGGTTGTTGTTGAATTAGATGGTGATTTTCAATATTGAGGTTGTTGTTCAATTTGTTGGTGTTTTTCAGTGCTGAGGTTGTTGTTGAATTTGTTGGTGTTTTTCAATGTTGGGGTTGTTGTTGAATTTATTTGTGTTTTTCATTGTTGAGGTTGTTGTGGAATTTCTTGGAGTTCTTCAATGTTGAGGTTGTTGAATTTGTTGGTGTTTTTGAATGTTGAGGTTGTTGATGTATTTTTTGCTGTTTTTCATTGTTGAGGATTTTGATGAATTTGTTGGTGTTTTCCATTGTTGAAGTTTTTGTTGAATTTGTTGGTGTTTTTGAATGTTGAGGTTGCAGTTGAATTTGTTGGTATTTTTCATTGTTGAGGTTTTTGATGAATTTGTTGGTGGTTTCCATTGTTGAGGTTTTTGTTGAAATTGTTGGTGATTAACAATATTGAGGTTGTAGTTGAATTTTTTGGTGCTTTTCAATGTTGAGGTTTTGGAATTGGATCGTGTTTTTCAAAGTTGAGGTTGTTGTTGAATATTTTGGTGTTTTTCAATGTTGAGGTTGTTGTTGAATTTTTTGGTGTATTCAATGTATTTTTTTTTAATCTTTTTGTATTTTTCAAAATTGAGCTTGCAGTTGAATTTGTTGGTGTTTTTCATTGCTGAGGTTGTTATAGAATTTGTTGGAGTTTTTCAATGTTGAGGTTGCCGTTGAATTTGTTGGTGTTTTTCAAAGCTGAGGTTGCTGTTGAATTTGTTGGTGTATTTGAATGTTGAGGTTGTTAAATCTGTTGGTGTTTTTCAAAATTGAGGTTCTGGTTGAATTTTCAGGTGTTTTTCATTGTTGAGGTTTTTGTTGAATTTGCTGGTGATTTTCAATATTGAGGTTGTTGAATTTATTGGTGTGATCAATGGCTTTTTTTGAACTTTTTTGTATTTTTCAAAGTTGAGGTTGAAGTTGAAATTGTTGGTGTTTTTCAATGTTGAGGTTGTTGAATTATGTCGGTGTTTTTCAAAGTTGAGTTTGTTGTTGAAATTTTTGGTGTATTTCATTGTTGAGGTTTTTGTTGAATTTGTTGGTGTTTTTGAATGTTGAGGTTGTCGTTGAATTTGTTGTTGTTCTTCAATATTGTGGTTGTTGAATTTGTTGGTGTTTTTCATTGTTGAGGTTGTTGTTGAATATTTTGGTGTTTTTGAAAGATGAGGTTGTCGATGAATTTTTTGGTGTTTTTCATCGTTGAGATTTTTGATGAATTTGTTGGTGTTTTCCATTGTTGAGGTTTTTGTTGAATTTGTTGGTGTTTTTGAATGTTGAGGTTGTAGTTGAATTTGTTGGAGATTAACAATCTTGTAGTTGTAGTTGAATTTGTTGGTGTTTTTCAATGTAGAGGTTTTTGAAATTGTTGTTGTTTTTCAAAGTTGAGGTTGTTGTTGAATATTTTGGTGTTTTTCAATGTTGAGGTTGTTGTTGAATTGTTTGGTGATTTTTCAATTTTGAAGTTGTTGTTGAATTTTTTGGTGTTTTTCATTGTTGATGTTTTTGTTGAATTTGTTGGTGTTTTTGAATGTTGAGGTTATTGTTGAATTTTTTGGTGTTTTTCAGTGTTGAGGTTGTTGAATTTGTTGCAGTTTTTCAATGTTGATGTTGTTGTTGAATTTGTTGCTGTTATTCAATGTTGAGGTTGTTGAATTTGTTGGTGTTCTTCAAAGCTGAGGTTGATGTTAAATTTGTTGGTGTTTTTGAATGTTGTGGTTGTTAAATCTGTTGGTGTTTTTCAAAGTTGAGGTTGTTGTTGAATTTGTTGGTGTTTATGAATGTTTTGGTTGTTGTTGAATGGTTGGGTGTTTTTCATTGTTGAAGTTGTTGTTTTTGAATTTTTGGATGTTTTTCATTGTTGAGGTTGTTGTTGAATTTGATGGTGATTTTCAATGTTGATGTTGTTGTTGAATTTATTGGTGTTTTTCATTGTTGAGGTTGTTGTTTTTGAATTTATGGATCTGTTTCATTGTTGAGGTTGTTGTTGAATTTGATGGTGATTTTCAATATTGAGATTGTTGTTGAATTTGATGGTCTTTTTCAATGTTGAGGTTGTTGTTGAATTTTTTGGTGTTTTTCATTGTTGAGGTTGTTGTTGTTGAATTTTTGGATATTTTTCATTGTTGAGTTTGTTGTTGAATTTGTTGGTGATTTTCAATATTGAGGTTGTTGTTGAATTTGTTTGTGTTTTTCAATGTTGGGGTTGTTGTTGAATTTTTTGGTGTTTTTCATTGTTGAGGTTGTTGTGGAATTTCTTGGTGTTCTTCAATGTTGAGGTTGTTGAATTTGTTGGTGTTTTTGAATGTTGAGGTTGTTGATGTATTTTTTGCTGTTTTTCATTGTTGAGGATTTTGATGAATTTGTTGGTGTTTTCCATTGTTGAGGTTTTTGTTCAATTTGTTGGTGTTTTTGAATGTTGAGGTTGCTGTTGAATTTGTTGGTATTTTTCATTGTTGAGGTTTTTGATGAATTTGTTGGTGGTTTCCATTGTTGAGGTTTTTGTTTAAATTGTTGGTAATTAACAATATTGAGGTTGTAGTTGAATTTTTTGGTGCTTTTCAATGTTGAGGTTTTGGAATTGGATCGTGTTTTTCAAAGTTGAGGTTGTTGTTGAATTTTTTGGTGTATTCAATGTATTTTTTTTGAATCTTTTTGTATTTTTCAAAATTGAGGGTGCAGTTGAATTTGATGGTGTTTTTCATTGCTGAGATTGTTATTGAAATTGTTGGAGTTTTTCAATGTTGAGGTTGCCGTTGAATTTGTTGGTGTTTTTCAAAGCTGAGGTTGTTGTTGAATTTGTTGATGTATTTGAATGTTGAGGTTGTTAAATCTGTTGGTGTTTTTCAAAATTGAGGTTCTGGTTGAATTTTCTGGTGTTTTTCATTGTTGAGGTTGTTGAATTTATTGTTGTGATCAATGGCTTTTATTGAACTTTTTTGTATTTTTCAAAGTTGAGGTTGAAGTTGAAATTGTTGGTGTTTTTCTATGTTGAGGTTGTTGAATTTGTTGGTGTTTTTCAAAGTTGAGGTTGTTGTTGAAATATTTGGTGTATTTTATTGTTGAGGTTTTTGTTGAATTAGTTGGTGTTTTTGAATGTTGAGGTTGTCGTTGAATTTGTTGTTGTTCTTCAATATTGTGGTTGTTGAATTTGTTGGTGTTTTTCATTGTTGAGGTTGTTGTTGAATATTTTGGTGTTTTTGAAAGATGAGGTTGTCGATAAATTTTTTGGTGTTTTTCATTGTTGAGATTTTTGATGAATTTGTTGGTGTTTTCCATTGTTGAGGTTTTTGTTGAATTTGTTGGTGTTTTTGAATGTTGAGGTTGTATTTGAATTTGTTGGTGATTAACAATCTTGAAGTTGTAGTTGAATTTGTGGGTGTTTTTCAATGTAGAGGTTTTTGAATATGTTGTTGTTTTTCAAAGTTGAGGTTGTTGTTGAATATTTTGGTGTTTTTTAATGTTGCGGTTGTTGTTGAATTGTTTGGTCATTTTTCAATTTTGAAGTTGTTGTTGAATTTTTTGGTGTTCTTCATTGTTGATGTTTCTGTTGAATTTGTTGGTGTTTTTGAATGTTGAGGTTGTTGTTGAATTTTTTGGTGTTTTTCAGTGTTGAGGTTGTTGAATTTGTTGCAGTTTTTCAATGTTGATGTTGTTGTTGAATTTGTTGCTGTTATTCAATGTTGAGGTTGTTGAATTTGTTGGTGTTCTTCAAAGCTGAGGTTGATGTTAAATTTGTTGGTGTTTTTGAATGTTGAGGTTGTTAAATCTGTTGGTGTTTTTCAAAGTTGAGGTTGTTGTTGAATTTGTTGGTGTTTATGAATGTTTTGGTTGTTGTTGAATGGTTGGGTGTTTTTCATTGTTGAGGTTGTTGTTTTTGAATTTTTGGATGTTTTTCATTGTTGAGGTTGTTGTTGAATTTGATGGTGATTTTCAATATTGAGGTTGTTGTTGAATTTGTTGGTGTTTTTCAATGTTGATGTTGTTGTTGAATTTGTTGCTGTTTTTCAATGTTGAGGTTGTTGAATTTATTGTTGTTTTTCAAAGGTGAAGTTGTTGTTGAATTTTTTGATGTTTTTCATTGTTGAGGTTTTGGTTGAATTTGTTGGCGTTTTTGAATGTTGAGGTTGTTGTTGAATTTTTTGGTGTTTTTCATTCTTGAGGTTGAATATCTTGGTGTTTTTGAATGTTGAGTTTGTTATTGAGTTTTTTTTTTCGTTGTTGAGGTTGTTGTTGTTGTTGAATTTTTTGATGTTATTCATTGTTGAGGTTGTTGTTGAATTTGTTGGTCATTTGCAATATTGAGGTTGCTGTTGAATTTGTTGGTGTTATCAATTTTTATTTGGTTGAACCTTTTTGTATTTTTAAAAGTTGAGGTTGTTGTTGAATTTGATGGGGTTTTTCAATGTTGAGGTTGTTGAATTTGTTGGTGTTCTTCAAAGCTGAGGTTGATGTTAAATTTGTTGGTGTTTTTGAATGTTGAGGTTGTTAAATCTGTTGGTGTTTTTCAAAGTTGAGGTTGTTGTTGAATTTGTTGGTGTTTATGAATGTTTTGGTTGTTGTTGAATGGTTGGGTGTTTTTCATTGTTGAGGTTGTTGTTTTTGAATTTTTGGATGTTTTTCATTGTTGAGGTTGTTGTTGAATTTGATGGTGATTTTCAATATTGAGGTTGTTGTTGAATTTGTTGGTGTTTTTCAATGTTGATGTTGTTGTTGAATTTATTGGTGTTTTTCATTGTTGAGGTTGTTGTTTTTGAATTTTTGGATCTGTTTCATTGTTGAGGTTGTTGTTGAATTTGATGGTGATTTTCAATATTGAGATTGTTGTTGAATTTGTTGGTGTTTTTCAATGTTGAGGTTGTTGTTGAATTTTTTGGTGTTTTTCATTGTTGAGGTTGTTGATGTTGAATTTTTGGATATTTTTCATTGTTGAGTTTGTTGTTGAATTTGTTGGTGATTTTCAATATTGAGGTTGTTGTTGAATTTGTTTGTGTTTTTCAATGTTGGGGTTGTTGTTGAATTTTTTGGTGTTTTTCATTGTTGAGGTTGTTGTGGAATTTCTTGGAGTTCTTCAATGTTGAGGTTGTTGAATTTGTTGGTGTTTTTGAATGTTGAGGTTGTTGATGTATTTTTTGCTGTTTTTCATTGTTGAGGATTTTGATGAATTTGTTGGTGTTTTCCATTGTTGAGGTTTTTGTTCAATTTGTTGGTGTTTTTGAATGTTGAGGTTGCAGTTGAATTTGTTGGTATTTTTCATTGTTGAGGTTTTTGATGAATTTGTTGGTGGTTTCCATTGTTGAGGTTTTTGTTGAAATTGTTGGTAATTAACAATATTGAGGTTGTAGTTGAATTTTTTGGTGCTTTTCAATGTTGAGGTTTTGGAATTGGATCGTGTTTTTCAAAGTTGAGGTTGTTGTTGAATATTTTGGTGTTTTTCAATGTTGAGGTTGTTGTTGAATTTTTTGGTGTATTCAATGTATTTTTTTTGAATCTTTTTGTATTTTTCAAAATTGAGGGTGCAGTTGAATTTGATGGTGTTTTTCATTGCTGAGATTGTTATTGAAATTGTTGGAGTTTTTCAATGTTGAGGTTGCCGTTGAATTTGTTGGTGTTTTTCAAAGCTGAGGTTGTTGTTGAATTTGTTGATGTGTTTGAATGTTGAGGTTGTTAAATCTGTTGGTGTTTTTCAAAATTGAGGTTCTGGTTGAATTTTCTGGTGTTTTTCATTGTTGAGGTTGTTGAATTTATTGTTGTGATCAATGGCTTTTATTGAACTTTTTTGTATTTTTCAAAGTTGAGGTTGAAGTTGAAATTGTTGGTGTTTTTCAATGTTGAGGTTGTTGAATTTGTTGGTGTTTTTCAAAGTTGAGGTTGTTGTTGAAATATTTGGTGTATTTTATTGTTGAGGTTTTTGTTGAATTAGTTGGTGTTTTTGAATGTTGAGGTTGTCGTTGAATTTGTTGTTGTTCTTCAATATTGTGGTTGTTGAATTTGTTGGTGTTTTTCATTGTTGAGGTTGTTGTTGAATATTTTGGTGTTTTTGAAAGATGAGGTTGTCGATAAATTTTTTGGTGTTTTTCATTGTTGAGATTTTTGATGAATTTGTTGGTGTTTTCCATTGTTGAGGTTTTTGTTGAATTTGTTGGTGTTTTTGAATGTTGAGGTTGTATTTGAATTTGTTGGTGATTAACAATCTTGAAGTTGTAGTTGAATTTGTGGGTGTTTTTCAATGTAGAGGTTTTTGAATGTGTTGTTGTTTTTCAAAGTTGAGGCTGTTGTTGAATATTTCGGTGTTTTTTAATGTTGCGGTTGTTGTTGAATTGTTTGGTCATTTTTCAATTTTGAAGTTGTTGTTGAATTTTTTGGTGTTCTTCATTGTTGATGTTTTTGTTGAATTTGTTGGTGTTTTTGAATGTTGAGGTTGTTGTTGAATTTTTTGGTGTTTTTCAGTTTTGAGGTTGTTGAATTTGTTGCAGTTTTTCAATGTTGATGTTGTTGTTGAATTTGTTGCTGTTTTTCAATGTTGAGGTTGTTGAATTTATTGTTGTTTTTCAAAGGTGAAGTTGTTGTTGAATTTTTTGATGTTTTTCATTGTTGAGGTTTTGGTTGAATTTGTTGGCGTTTTTGAATGTTGAGGTTTTTGTTGAATTTTTTGATGTTTTTCATTCTTGAGGTTGAATATCTTGGTGTTTTTGAATGTTGAGTTTGTTATTGAGTTTTTTTTTTCGTTGTTGTTGTTGTTGAATTTTTTGATGTTATTCATTGTTGAGGTTGTTGTTGAATTTGTTGGTCATTTGCAATATTGAGGTTGCTGTTGAATTTGTTGGTGTTATCAATTTTTATTTGGTTGAACCTTTTTGTATTTTTAAAAGTTGAGGTTGTTGTTGAATTTGATGGTGTTTTTCAATGTTGAGGTTGTTGAATTTGTTGGTGCTTTTCAAAGCTGAGGTTGATGTTAAAATTGTTGGTGTTTTTGAATGTTGAGGTTGTTAAATCTGTTGGTGTTTTTCAAAGTTGAGGTTGTTGTTGAATTTGTTGGTGTTTATGAATGTTTTGGTTGTTGTTGAATGGTTGGGTGTTTTTCATTGTTGAGGTTTTTGTTTTTGAATTTTTGGATGTTTTTAATTGTTGAGGTTGTTGTTGAATTTGATGGTGATTTTCAATATTGAGGTTGTTATTGAATTTTTCGGTGTTTTTCATTGTTGAGGATTTTGTTGAATTTGTTGGAGATTTTCAATGTTGGGGATGTTGTTGAATTTGTTGGTGTTTTTCAATGTTGAGGTTGTTGAATTTGTTGTCTTTTTTCAAAGATGAGTTTGTTCTTGAATTTTTTGGTGTTTTTCATTGTTGAGGTTGTTGTTGAATTTGTTGGTGTTTATGAATGTTTTGGTTGTTGTTGAATGTTTTGTTGTTTTTCATTGTTGAGGTTGTTGTTTTTGAATTTTTTGGTGTTTTTCATTGTTGAGGTTGTTGTTGTTGAATTTGTTGGTGTTTTTCAATGTTGGGGTTGTTGTTGAATTTGTTGGTGATTTTCAATATTGAGGTTGTTGTTGAATTTGTTGGTGTTTTTCAATGTTGGGGTTGTTGTTGAATTTTTTGGTGTATTTCATTGTTGAGGTTGTTGTGGAATTTCTTGGAGTTCTTCAATGTTGAGGTTGTTGAATTTGTTGGTGTTTTTGAAGGTTGAGGTTGTTGATGTATTTTTTGCTGTTTTTCATTGTTGAGGATTTTCAAGAATTTGTTGGTGTTTTCCATTGTTGAGGTTTTTGTTGAATTTGTTTGTGTTTTTGAATGTTGATGTTGCAGTTGAATTTGTTGGTATTTTTCATTGTTGAGGTTTTTGATGAATTTGTTGGTAGTTTCCATTGTTGAGGTTTTTGTTGAATTTGTTGGTGATTAACAATATTGAGGTTGTAGTTGAATTTTTTGGTGCTTTTCAATGTTGAGGTTTTGGAATTGGGTCGTGTTTTTCAAAGTTGTGGTTGATGTTGAATATTTTGGTGTTTTTGAATGTTGAGGTTGTTGTTGAATTTTTTGGTGTATTCAATGTATTTTTTTTGAATCTTTTTGTATTTTTCAAAATTGAGGTTGCAGTTGAATTACTTGTTGATTTTCGTTGCTGAGGTTGTTATTGAAATTGTTGGAGTTTTTCAATGTTGAGGTTGCCGTTGAATTTGTTGGTGTTTCTCGAAGCTGAGGTTGTTGTTGAATTTGTTGGTGTATTTGAATGTTGAGGTTGTTAAATCTGTTGGTGTTTTTCAAAATTGAGGTTCTGGTTGAATTTTCTGATGTTTTTCATTGTTGAGGTTTTTGTTGAATTTGATGGTGATTTTCAATATTGAGGTTTTTGAATTTATTGGTGTGATCAATGGCTTTTATTGAACTTTTTTGTATTTTTCAAAGTTGAGGTTGAAGTTGAAATTGTTGGTGTTTTTCAATGTTGAGGTTGTTGAATTTGTTGGTGTTTTTCAAAGTTGAGGTTGTTGTTGAATTTTTTGGTGTATTTCATTGTTGAGTTTTTTGTTGAAATTGTTGGTGTTTTTGAATGTTGAGGTTGTCGTTGAATTTGTTGTTGTCCTTCAATATTGTGGTTGTTGAATTTGTTGGTGTTTTTCATTGTTGAGGTTGTTGTTGAATATTTTGGTGTTTTTGAATGATGAGGTTTTTGATGAATTTTTTGGTGTTTTTCATTCTTGAGATTTTTGATGAATTTGTTGGTGTTTTCCATTGTTGTGGTTTTTGTTGAATTTGTTGGTGTTTTTGAATGTTGAGGTTGTAGTTGAATTTGTTGGTGATTAACAATCTTGAAGTTGTAGTTGAATTTGTTGGTGTTTTTCAATGTAGAGGTTTTTGAATTTGTTGTTGTTTTTCAAAGTTGAGGTTGTTGTTGAATATTTTGGTGTTTTTCAATGTTGAGGTTGTTGTTGAATTGTTTGGTGTTTTTCATTGTTGATGTTTTTGTTGAATTTGTTGGTGTTTTTGAATGTTGAGGTTGTTGAATTTGTTGGTTTTTTTCAAAGATGAGTTTGTTGTTGAATTTTATGGTGTTTTTCATTGTTGAGGTTGTTGTTGAATTTGTTGGTGTTTTTGAATGTTTTGGTTGTCGTTGAATGTTTTGTTGTTTTACATTGTTCAAACTGTTGTTTTTGAATTTTTGGATGTTTTTCATTGTTGAGGTTGTTGTTGAATTTGATGGTGATATTCAATATTGAGGTTGTTGTTGAATTTGTTGGTGTTTTTCAATGTTGATGTTGTTGTTGAGTTTTTTGGTGTTTTTCATTGTTGAGGTTGTTGTTTTTGAATTTTTGGATGTGTTTCATTGTTGAGGTTTTGTTGAATTTGTTGGTGATTTTCAATATTGAGGTTGTTGTTGAATTTGTTGGTGTTTTTCAATGTTGAGGTTGTTGTTGAATTTTTTGGTGTTTTTCATTGTTGAGGTTGTTGTTGCTGAATTTTTGGATATTTTTCATTGTTGAGTTTGTTGTTGAATTTGTTGGTGATTTTCATTCTTGAGGTTGTTGTTGAATTTGTTGGTGTTTTTCAATGTTGGGGTTGTTGTTGAATTTTTTGGTGTTTTTCATTGTTGAGGTTGTTGTGGAATTTCTTGGAGTTCTTCAATGTTGAGGTTGTTGACTTTGTTGGTGTTTTTGAATGTTGAGGTTTTTGATGTATTTTTTGCTGTTTTTCATTGTTGAGGATTTTGATGAATTTGTTGGTGTTTTCTATTGTTGAGGTTTTTGTTGAATTTGTTGGTGTTTTTGAATGTTGAGGTTGCAGTTGAATTTGTTGGTATGTTTCATTGTTGAGGTTTTTGATGAATTTGTTGGTGGTTTCCATTGTTGAGGTTTTTGTTGAAATTGTTGGTGATTAACAATATTGAGGTTGTAGTTGAATTTTTTGGTGCTTTTCAATGTTGAGATTTTGGAATTGGATCGTGTTTTTCAAAGTTGAGGTTGTTGTTGAATATTTTGGTGTTTTTCAATGTTGAGGTTGTTTTTGAATTTTTTGGTGTATTCAATGTATTTATTTTTAATCTTTTTGTATTTTTCAAAATTGAGGGTGCATTTGAATTTGTTGGTGTTTTACATTGCTGAGGTTGTTATTGAAATTATTGGAGTTTTTCAATGTTGAGATTGCCGTTGAATTTGTTGGTGTTTTTCAAAGCTGAGGTTGTTGTTGAATTTTTTGATGTTTTTCATTGTTGAGGTTTTTGGTTGAATTTGTTGGCGTTTTTGAATGTTGAGGTTGTTGTGGAATTTTTTGGTGTTTTTCATTCTTGAGGTTGAATATCTTGGTGTTTTTGAATGTTGAGGTTGTTATTGAGTTTTTCTTTTTTTTTCGTTGTTGAGGTTGTTGTTGTTGAATTTTTTGATGTTATTCATTGTTGAGGTTGTTGTTGAATTTGTTGGTCATTTGCAATATTGAGGTTGCTGTTGAATTTGTTGGTTTTATCAATTTTTATTTGGTTGAACCTTTTTGTATTTTTAAAAGTTGAGGTTGTTGTTGAATTTGATGGTGTTTTTCAATGTTGAGGTTGTTGAATTTGTTGGTGTTTTTCAAAGCTGAGGTTGATGTTAAATTTGTTGGTGTGTTTGAATGTTGAGGTTGTTAAATCTGTTGGTGTTTTTCAAAGTTGAGGTTGTTGTTGAATTTGTTGGTGTTTATGAATGTTTTGTTTGTTGTTGAATGTTTGGGTGTTTTTCATTGTTGAGGTTGTTGTTGCTGAATTTGTTGGTGTTTTTCAATGTTGAGGTTGTTGTTGAATTTGTTGGTGTTTCTCGAAGCTGAGGTTGTTGTTGAATTTGTTGGTGTATTTGAATGTTGAGGTTGTTGTTGAATTTTTTGGTGTTTTTCATTGTTGATGTTTTAGTTGAATTTGTTGGTGTTTTTGAATGTTGAGGTTGTTGTTGAATTTTTTGGTGTTTTTCAGTGTTGAGGTTGTTGAATTTGTTGCAGTTTTTCAATGTTGATGTTGTTGTTGTGTTGTTGTTGAATTTGTTGCTGTTTTTCAATGTTGAGGTTGTTGAATTTATTGTTGTTCTTCAAAGGTGAGGTTGTTGTTGAATTTTTTGATGTTTTTCATTGTTGAGGTTTTTGGTTGAATTTGTTGGCGTTTTTGAATGTTGAGGTTGTTGTGGAATTTGTTGGTGTTTTTCAATGTTGATGTTGTTGTTGAATTTTTTGGTGTTTTTAATATTTGAGGTTGTTGTTTTTGAATTTTTGGATGTGTTTCATTGTTGAGGTTTTGTTGAATTTGATGGTGATTTCCAATATTGAGGTTGTTGTTGAATTTGTTGGTGTTTTTCAATGTTGAGGTTGTTGTTGAATTTTTTGTTGTTTTTCATTGTTGAGGTTGTTGTTGCTGAATTTTTGGATATTTTTCATTGTTGAGTTTGTTGTTGAATTTGTTGGTGATTTTCATTGTTGAGGTTGTTGTTGAATTTGTTGGTGTTTTTCAATGTTGGGGTTGTTGTTGAATTTTTTGGTGTTTTTCATTGTTGAGGTTGTTGTGGAATTTCTTGGAGTTCTTCAATGTTGAGGTTGTTGAATTTGTTGGTGTTTTTGAATGTTGAGGTTGTTGCTGTATTTTTTGCTGTTTTTCATTGTTGAGGATTTTGATGAATTTGTTGGTGTTTTCCATTGTTGAGGTTTTTGTTGAATTTGTTGGTGTTTTTGAATGTTGAGGTTGCAGTTGAATTTGTTGGTATTTTTCATTGTTGAGGTTTTTGATGAATTTGTTGGTGGTTTCCATTGTTGAGGTTTTTGTTGAAATTGTTGGTGATTAACAATATTTAGGTTGTAGTTGAATTTTTTGGTGCTTTTCAATGATGAGGTTTTGGAATTGGATCGTGTTTTTCAAAGCTGAGGTTGTTGTTGAATATTTTGGTGTTTTTCAATGTTGAGGTTGTTTTTGAATTTTTTGGTGTATTCAATGTATTTTTTTTAAATCTTTTTGTATTTTTCAAAATTGAGGGTGCATTTGAATTTGTTGGTGTTTTACATTGCTGAGGTTGTTATTGAAATTATTGGAGTTTTTCAATGTTGAGGTTGCCGTTGAATTTGTTGGTGTTTTTCAAAGCTGAGGTTGTTGTTGAATTTGTTGGTGTATTTGAATGTTGAGGTTGTTAAATCTGTTGGTGTTTTTCAAAATTGAGGTTCTGGTTGAATTTTCTGGTGTTTTTCATTGTTGAGGTTTTTGTTGAATTTGATGGTGATTTTCAATATTGAGGTTGTTGAATTTATTGGTGTGATCAATGGCTTTTATTGAACTTTTTTGTATTTTTCAAAGTTGAGGTTGAAGTTGAAATTGTTGGTGTTTTTCAATGTTGAGGTTGTTGAATTTGTTGGTGTTTTTCAAAGTTGAGGTTGTTGTTGAATTTTTTGGTGTATTTCATTGTTGAGGTTTTTGTTGAAATTGTTGGTGTTTTTGAATGTTGAGGTTGTCGTTGAATTTGTTGTTGTTGTTGTTCAATATTGTGGTTGTTGAATTTGTTGGTGTTTTTCATTGTTGAGGTTGTTGTTGAATATTTTGGTGTTTTTGAATGATGAGGTTGTTGATGAATTTTTTGGTGTTTTTCATTGTTGAGATTTTTGATGAATTTGTTGGTGTTTTCCATTGTTGAGGTTTTTGTTGAATTTGTTGGTGTTTTTGAATGTTGAGGTTGTAGTTGAATTTGTTGGTGATTAACAATCTTGAAGTTGTAGTTGAATTTGTTGGTGTTTTTCAATGTAGAGGTTTTTGAATTTGTTGTTGTTTTTCAAAGTTGAGGCTGTTGTTGAATATTTTGGTGTTTTTTAATGTCGAGGTTGTTGTTGAATTGTTTGGTGATTTTTCAATTTTGAAGTTGTTGTTGAATTTTTTGGTGTTTTTCATTGTTGATGTTTTTGTTGAATTTGTTGGTGTTTTTGAATGTTGAGGTTGTTGTTGAATGTTTTGGTGTTTTTCAGTGTTGAGGTTGTTGAATTTGTTGCAGTTTTTCAATGTTGATGTTGTTGTTGTGTTGTTGTTGAATTTGTTGCTGTTTTTCAATGTTGAGGTTGTTGAATTTATTGTTGTTCTTCAAAGGTGAGGTTGTTGTTGAATTTTTTGATGTTTTTCATTGTTGAGGTTTTTGGTTGAATCTGTTGGCGTTTTTGAATGTTGAGGTTGTTGTTGAATTTTTTGGTGTTTTTCATTCTTGAGGTTGAATATCTTGGTGTTTTTGAATGTTGAGGTTGTTATTGAGTTTTTCTTTTTTTTTCGTTGTTGAGGTTGTTGTTGTTGAATTTTTTGGTGTTTTTCATTGTTGAGGTTGTTGTTTTTGAATTTTTGGATGTGTTTCATTGTTGATGTTTTGTTGAATTTGATGGTGATTTTCAATATTGAGGTTGTTGTTGAATTTGTTGGTGTTTTTCAATGTTGAGGTTGTTGTTGAATTTTTTGGTGTTTTTCATTGTTGAGGTTGTTGTTGCTGAATTTTTGGATATTTATCATTGTTGAGGTTGTTGTTGAATTTGTTGGTGTTTTTCAATGTTGGGGTTGTTGTTGAATTTTTTGGTGTTTTTCATTGTTGAGGTTGTTGTGGAATTTCTTGGAGTTCTTCAATGTTGAGGTTGTTGAATTTGTTGGTGTTTTTGAATGTTGAGGTTGTTGATGTATTTTTTGCTGTTTTTTATTGTTGAGGATTTTGATGAATTTGTTGGTGTTTTCCATTGTTGAGTTTTTTGTTGAATTTGTTGGTGTTTTTGAATGTTGAGGTTGCAGTTGAATTTGTTGGTATGTTTCATTGTTGAGGTTTTTGATGAATTTGTTGGTGGTTTCCATTGTTGAGGTTTTTGTTGAAATTGTTGGTGATTAACAATATTGAGGTTGTAGTTGAATTTTTTGGTGCTTTTCAATGTTGAGATTTTGGAATTGGATCGTGTTTTTCAAAGTTGAGGTTTTGTTGAATATTTTGGTGTTTTTCAATGTTGAGGTTGTTTTTGAATTTTTTGGTGTATTCAATGTATTTATTTTTAATCTTTTTGTATTTTTCAAAATTGAGGTTGCATTTGAATTTGTTGGTGTTTTAC